>NC_134581.1:110540000-110550000 GCF_037038515.1 Microtus pennsylvanicus
GTTGGTTTTTCAAGATAGGGTTTCTCTGTAGCTTTGGAGCCTGTCTCTATGCTTGCAGACATCTGTCTGCCTCCACCTCCCGAGTGCTGGGATTAAAGACGTGCGCCGCCATCACCTAGCAGTAATTTTTTTTTAAACAGATATATTTCATGTGTATGAATCTTTTATCTGTATGCATGTGTATGCACCACATGTGGGCCTAGTGCTCATGAAGACCAAACAAGGTCTGGATCCCCTGGTATTGGAGTTACAGATGGTTGTGAACCACCATACAGGTGCTGGGAACTGAGCCTGAGTCCTTTGCAAGAGAGGGAAGCCTTGTTGCACAGGCTGACCTTGAACTCACCGTGTGGTTTAGGGTGGCCTCAAGCTTCTAAAAGCTCAAAATCATAACCCTGTATTATACATTGCATTGCTTGAAGATGATTTTTATCATCTTAGGTTTTGCTCATGGAAGACTCTGAAAAATATGAAGTCTTCAGCCTACTAGAAAGGGAAGAGTTCCTGTTCCGTCTTTTTAAGCATCTCTGCCTTGGAGGCTCCCTTTGTCAGTATGAAGATATGATTAAGCCGTATCTAGAGACAGCGAAGCTGATCTATAAGGATCTGGTGAGGTAATGTTCTCAGTGTGTAAATTCTTCCCAGTAGAGAAAATCCTTTTTGTTTACCCTGGTGGAATTACCCAGTATCGCTTGTGTTCGTATTGGCGACTCCACTGGCCCTTTGCAGCCTGCCTCTCTCTTCTCCAGGCCAGAAGATTTTATGTCTATGTTTTTGTTTTCAATTTTGTTTCGTGCCAGTGCTGGTATTGGACTAAGACCTTGATTTATAGGCAAACATTCTACCGTTGAGGTAGCAGCCTTGTCTTTTAGGTCATTATCAGTTTTTTTTTTTGTTTGTTTGTTTTTTGTTTTTGTTTTTTGTTTTTTGTTTTTTTTGCTTTTTCTAGACAGGGTTTCTCTGTGGTTTTGGAGCCTGTCCTGGAACTAGCTCTTGTTGACCAGGCTGGTCTCGAACTCACAGAGATCCGCCTGCCTCTGCCTCCCAAGTGTCATTATCAGTTTTTGTGAGGTTTGGTGTGTCTGGTCTACACTGCAACTCAGGCAGCCTTAGAGCTTACTCTGTGACCCAGGCTGTCCTACCTAAGTGTAGGTCTTACTGCCATGCCCAGCCCCCAGGCTTAGTTCTCAGCTTTTCCTTCTTCCCCTTTCCTCACCCCGCCTCCTTTACTCCGTTCCACCCAGTTCTGCGCTAGCAACTGCCTGCTTCCCTTCCTCTCCTCCCACTCTCCTTCTTTTCTTTTTTTCTTTTCTTTTTGTTTTGTTTTTCTAGACAGGGTTTTTCTGTGGTTTTGGAGCCTGTCCTGGAACTAGCTCTTGTAGACCAGGCTGGTCTCGAACTCACAGAGATCCGCCTGCCTCTGCCTCCCAAATGCTGGGATTAAAGGCGTGCGCCACCACTGCCCGGCCTCCTTTTCAATACCAAAGGAACACAAGAGATCCCAAAGGATATGTGACTTTGCTCGTGTGTGTGTGTGTGTGTGTGTGTGTGTGTGTGTGTGTGTGTGTGTGAGAGAGAGAGAGAGAGAGAGAGAGAGAGAGAGAGAGAGAGAGAAAGAGAGAGAATGTGTGCAAAACCTTTATTCAAAAGAAGTGGAAGGATTTTAATTTAGATGTAATCTTTTGCCCTCCCAAATTAATCCCAAAGACGGGTAGTGAATTTTAAGTATTCTAAGGCTCACCTTCCCTCCTTCCCACCCTCCCTCCTCCCCACCCTCCCTCCTTTCCACCCTTCCTTACTTTCTGAAACTCAAATGAAGATTAAACTATAAACTGGAGCCTGGAGAGAAGGTCAGCACTTGGGAGAGTCTTCTGCTCTCTAAGAGGACCCAGCTCAGTTCCCAACACCCACATAGCAGCTCACTATCACCTGTAACTCCACTTCCAGGGGACCTATGGTCCTTTTCTGGCTTCTTTGGGCACTGTATGGTATATATACATGCATATAGGCAAACATTCAGACACATAAAATATAAATAAAGAAATCTTTTAAAAAAAACATAATTTCAAGATTAGGAATTGGGAGCCATGCCTCTAATTCCAACCCTGAGGAGGTTGAATCATGAGGATCACTGCAGGTTCTAGGCTATCCTGGTCTACATACTGATTCCAGCCCTGAGGAGGCAAAGGTATGAAGATCACTGCAGGTTCTAGGCTAACCTGATCTACATACTGAATCCAGCCCTGAGGAGGCAAGGGAATGAAGATCACTGCAGGTTCTAGGCTATCCTGGTCTACATACTGATTCCAGCCCTGAGGAGGCAAGGATATGAAGATCACTGCAGGTTCTAGGCTAACCTGGTCTACACATTCTGATTCCAGGCTAGCCTAGGCTCTTTAGTGAAACTCTGCCTCAAAAAAAAGAAAGGAAGGAAGAAAGAAAAGAAAAAGAGAACGAGAAAGAAAGGAAAGAAAAAGAAAAAAACAGAAACACGGAGGTAGCAAGCTGCTCAGCAGGTAACCATGCTAGCTAGCCAAACCACCCTAGCTCTGAACTCAGTCCTGGAACCCATGTAAAGGGAGTAGGGGAGAGCAGACTCCACAGAGTGACTTCTGACCTCTACACTGATGCTATGGAAAAGAAAGGAAATAAAAAGAAAACGTTTTCAGGAATATGCACCCAACATGCGAGGCAGTGCAGCTCTGTGAGCCCAGGAGACGGAGGCTCTCCGCACCCCAGCCGTGCACACGCTACCACACTAACATGCGAGGCAGTGCGCTCTCCTGTGAGCCCAGGAGACGGAGGCTCTCCGCACCCCAGCCGTGCACACGCTACCACACTACCATTCTGCTGCCACAGGAGTCTGTGGAATGTCTCACTGCTGTGTGTGGTAAGGAAGGGTTCACTGAGGTATTTGAAACAAACAGTTTAGAGCTTAAATAGAAATGCTCTTTCTTCCTGAACCCTCCTGGTAGCCTAGCCTGCAGACTCCTTTACATTTACAAAGGTTCTATTGGTAGCTTTGAATCATACATAATAATAGGCTTTATGATGATAATTTAATATACGTGTTTCCAATGTGTTTTGATTGTCTTCTCCCCATTGCCCTCTTGTACATTTTGGTGTGTTAAATTTTAAAAAGCCCTGAAGAGTAACAACCATTCATGAAAAGAGCAGCTAAGCTGATGATGCCTCTTTTTTATGATTTATCTATGTGTGTACACATGCAAGTCCAAGGAGGCCAGGAAAGGGTGTTGGCTTGACGAGGCAAGTGACGTGGGTCCTGGAATCAAACCCAGATCCTCGGCCAAAGCAGCAATCACTCTCTCTTTAAGAATATTATAAGGGCATTTTGTCTGCGTGTCTGCCTGCTGCCTGAGCCAGAAGAGGGTTTCAGATTCCCTGGATGTTTGTAAGCAGCCTGCCATGCACATCCTGGAAAACTGAGCTCAGGTCCCCTGCCAGAGCAGTGGTGCTCACAGCCGCTGAGCCATCGCTCCAGTCCCCGGGCTTTTTATGTTTTAAATGTGCCTTTTTTCCCTCCTCTTAGTGTTCGGAAACATCCTCGAACCAAGGAAATACAAATTACCTCTTCCGTCTTTAAAGTGAAGGCCTACGTGAGTATTGAGCTTCTTGATTACTCATAGATGGAGCCGCTATGTTTGTGTTATACAGAGACTGTTATACCCGGGAGAAACAATGCCTCTGCTGACTATTCTATAACATTCTAACGTTATTGGGTACAGCTTCATGGGAGTGAGTCAGGGCTGGAACCTGGAGCCAGGGCAGAAGCAGAGACTGAAGGAGTGTCCCTGACTGGTTTCCCTCATTGCTCTTCTCCAAGGCCCTATGAAGGGCACTAAGGGCTTTCCCAGCCCAAAGCTCCAGACTCCTTCCACAGTCCTCCCCAAACAACATCTGGGATCAGCTTCTCCATTTGTTTGCTCTCTGTTGTGCTGAAACACTGACTAATCCAGCTTAGGGGAAGAGAGGCTTTATTTTATTCACCTTACATGTCCAAGCCTCAGTCCACTGTCGAGGAAGCCGAGACATAAGCACAAGCCTCGTGGCTTATTCAGCCTGTTTTCTTGTGCAGTCCGGACCCTGCCCAGTGTTGGCACCACCTGCAGTGGGCTAGGTCCTCTCCCATCCATCATTAGTCAGGATAATGTCCCACGGAGCAATCTGATGGAGGTAATTCCTGAGTAGAGATCCCCTCTCCGCAGATATGTCTAGGTGTGAGCCAAGTTGACGAAAGCAAACAGCACCCGTGGCAGGCACTTCACTCACTGAGTATCTCAGTGGTCCATGGAAACTACCTGATAGAGTCGGGGAAGGGACACCAGGGGACTTAGGCAGAGGGCTACTGAGCTCTAGTGTAGCCTGGTCTACATGGTAAAACACAAGTAAGAAAAAAGCCAGCAGTGATGGCTCACACCTGTCATCCCAGCAGGCAGGCAGAATCCATCAGTTGAGGCCAGCCTGGGGCACACACTTACACAAAGCACAACAGAACAGCAACTGGAAAGCATGTGATTGCACTAGCCACTCCTTGAGGCCAGAGTCAAGAGTTGGGATACATGCGCACAATGGATTTGTACTGCTAGTACAGCTGTTGGCGGTTTATTGACAATTTATTCTCAAAAACTTTTAGGTATGTTTAATGATTCTTGTTTATTGAGACAGACATCTTGCTGTGCATTCCACACTGGTCTCAAACTTGATCTTCTGCCTCAGCCCCCAGCAGACTGGGGTTAAAGGTGTGTGCCATGGGCAGAAAAATGTGTGACAGCCAGGCGATGGTGGCGCACGCCTTTAATCCCAGCACTCGGGAGGCAGAGGCAGGCGGATCTCTGTGAGTTCGAGGCCAGCCTGGTCTACAGAGCTAGTGCCAGGACAGGATCCAAAGCCACAGAGAAACCCTGTCTCGAAAAACCAAAAAAAAAAAAAAAAAAAAAAGAAAGAAAGAAAAGAAAAAAAATGTGTGACAGTCAAAGACTTCAATGTGGTTGAACACTGAAAAATTCAGGCCTGTCATCTTTTCAGGACTCTGCTGGCTTGTGCTACCCTTCAGCTAAGGAGCATGAGCAGACGTTCTCCTACTTCGTCGTGGATCCCATCAAGCGTCATGTGAACGTCCTGTACCATTGCTATGGTGTGGGGGAGATGGCTTAGTTTGGTTTGCACCATCTGTTGTGTCTCCTCGTCAGCACTGATAGACAGACAGATGTGCTCTTGCAGATCCGTCAGAAGCAGCTGTAAAGACTATGTCGAGTTAAAGAAAGCAAACACTAAAGTGCCTTTCTCTTCGTTAGCCTGGCACACTCACACAAGAGCCCCTGGTGGAACCTGTACAAAGCAGAACGTCACAGTTTATGTTTGTTTTATCAACATGGAGCCAGTCTCAATTTCCTATTTTTTAAAATTGTTTGAGAGGCAAAGGCAGGCAGGTCTCTGTGAGTTTATGGCCAGTCTGGTCTACAGAGCTAGTTCCAGGACAGCCAGGCTACACAGAGAAACCCTGTCTCAGAAACCAAATTAATCAATTAATTACTTAGTTAACTTAAAAAATTGGTTTTAGTGTTTGAGGAAGTATCTCATGTGAGCTTTGAACTCCCTATGCAACTGAAGCTGGTCTTGAACTCCTGATCCTCTTGCCTCTACCTCTTTAGTGTTGGGATGCAAGCATGTACCACCAGGCCTTGCTCTGTGTGCTTTGTTTGGGGAACTAATTAATTCTGGTTTAGAATAGAAACATTAGAGTCATTAATGTGAATTAATACAATTTTTAAACTTCAGTTCATGTAATTATATTTTTCTCATCCCAGAAAGGTATATGTATTTCCAGTGTGGTGGCACACACCTTCAGTCCCAACACTTGGGAGGCAGAGGCAGGCAGATCTCTGTGAGTATGAGGCCAGCCTGGTCTACAAAATGAGTTCCAGGACAGCCGGGGCTTGAAAAGAAAAAGGAAGGTTTATGTCTCTACACGTAGGAAAAACAGAAAATTCTTTTGCTTCATTTTTTTCACTTAAAATCCTCAATTAAAAATCATTATAAATTCTTATTATATAACAAGTTAAATCTCTGGCTGCCATAGAGTTTCTAACTGAAACATAGTAGTGATATGTATGTTGCTAGCAGTGGAACTCGCAGTGGAACCCAGCATTCTATGCACGCTAGACAACTGCTCTCTCCACTAAGGTATGTCGGCACAGGGTCACATGGAGCCCAGTCTGGCCTCATACCTGATGTATAGCCAAGTATGACTGTGAACTCCTGACCCCTTGCTTCTACATCCCAGGTGCCGGGTGACAGTTGTAGGCCCTGAAAACTGGCTAGGCCTTGTATTCTCAAGTCTACCATTACTTACACCATGACCCTGAGGGGATTGCTTAACCTTTCTTTCCTAAGTGACATTCTCTGTAAAATGTAGGAGATTCCTTCATAAATTGTTTTGAAAATTATAAAAATTAAAATGTATCTTGAGTGTACAATGGTGCCAAGTGTACAGTTTAATGCTGCTAGCTGGGTGGTGGTGCCACACACTGTTAATCCCAGCACTTGGGAGGAGAGGCAGATGAACCTCTGCATTTGAAACCAGCCTGGTCTACAAAAATGAGTTCCAGGACAGCCAGGGCTGTTACACAAAGAAAAACCTAGTCTTGAAAAACAAAAACAAGCCGGGTGTTGGTGGCGCATGCCTTTAATCCCAGCACTCAGGAGGCAGAGGCAGGCGGATCTCTGTGAGTTCGAGGCCAGCCTGGTCTACAAAGGGAGTTCCAAGACAGGCTCCAAAGCTACATAGAAACCCTGTCTCGAAAAACCAAAAATAGAAAAAAGGAACACAAAAACAAAACAAAACAACAAAAAAAAAATAGGCCCTTTGTCTAGTTGCACTTTTCTATTAATTTGTTTGTTTTATATGTAGAGGGTTTGTTTGAGGAAGGGTCATAGACCCAGCTGGCCTCCCACTGGTCTGGTCCTCCTTCCTCTGCCTCCAGAGCACAGGGATTTCAGGGGCAGCCCCAAAGCGGCTGCTGTGGACCCATCTACACTCTGTGTTCTCAGGGGCTGGGCCTTGGAAAGACAGAGGTCTTGGACAAGGAGAAGCGGGTCCTTGGAGTGATCTTGATGAACACACACAGTGAGGTAGAGGGTCCCTCGGGGGCGGGGGGGGGGGGCACAGAGACGGAGCCCCTCTGTAACGCATACCAGCACTTGAGTCAGCTGCTGTCTACATGCCCCATCTTAAGCTCTCTCTGCTCGGTCCCTCCAGTTATCCCTGAAGCATTTATTGGAGTTTTGAACTGTCAGAACCTGTATTTAGTAGTGCACTATGGAGTGAGATCTGGAGCCTAGGAACATACCTCAGGCCACACGATGTCTGGAAAATAGCCGCAGCCTGTGGAAAGGGCTGGGCTGGGACAGCTGACCCTGTGACAGCCGACGTGACCAGTGTCATATGAATGGTTTTCTGGGACTTCAAAATGTTCTTCAGAAATCCCAGCTGCTACTTAAGGAGGAAGGTCAGGGATTGTAATTAGGATATTAGATGAGACACGGGCAAAGGCTGGGAAATGAGGGGCACTGTAGTGCTCCCAGCGTATGGGAGACTCGGGAAACGCAGGTGCACCCGAGAGGGCAGCTGAACTGGTGGCGTTCTGACCAGGATGCTGCGCAACTCAGGAAGGCAGCTCTGCAAACAGAGGCCACCACACCGAGTGTGCAACTCCATCTGTCACAGGTAGCACATTGCCATCATGAGTAGACTGAGCAGGGGTGGTAGCGCCTTAAAGCAGTACCCTGGAAAGACGACGCGTGTTGTGCTAAGCTGAAGGAAGTCCAGAGATCAGAGGCATGCTGGGAGCTATCAAGCAGCGGATCACCAGCTGTGGCTCATACCAACATCACAAAGTAGACAGTGCTCAGGGAGAAGACAAAACAGGACTGGGGATGTCACTTCACTGGTTGAAAGCGCCCTCGAAGACAGGCACAAAGCCCTGGGTTTGATCCCCAGCACCTCAGGAACCAGAGAACTGGAGGTAGGAGGATCAGGACTTCAAGGCCATCTGAGGCCAGCCTGAGAGATGTGAATTCCTGTCTCTAAACAAAAATAATAGCAAAGAATCCCAGCACTTGGGAAACAGAAGCAGACAGATTTCTGAGTTCGAGACCAGCCTGGTCTACAGAATGAGTTCCAGGACAGCCGGGGCTACACAGAGAAACCTGTCTCAGAAGACCGAAACAAAAGCCAGCAACAAAATGAAATTGATGAGCCAACAAGATGTCTCTGTGCTGAAAGGGGCTTGATGTCAACAAGACCTGATGTCAACTCCCAGGACACAAACAGTGGGAGAAGACAGTTAACTGCAAGATGTCCTCTGACCTCCATACCCAAATCATGGCTTATGCTTGTTTGCTCATCTACACACACACAATAAATAAGTAGAATTTTTAAAAAATGTAAGTCAAGTCAGGCAGTCGTGGCACACGCCTTTAATCTCAGCACTCAGGAGACAGAAGCACAAGGATCTCTGTGGGTTTGAGGCCAGCCTGGTCTACAAGAGCTAGTTCCAGGACAGGCTCCAAAGCTATAGAGAAACTCTGTCTCAAAGCTGCACCCCACCCCACCCCCCGCAAAAAAAAAAATTAAAATTAGGTCTGGGAGTATAGCCCCATACGAAAGCACTTGCCTACAATGCTGTGAATTCCTGAGTTCAACCTGAACATTGCAAAAGAGGAAATGGAGTAAGACAAGATCAGTGTGGCCCCAAAAAGAAAGGGTTAGGCAAGTGGGTGAGTTCTGAGGTGACAGGCTCTGAGGACGGGAAGTGGGATTTGTGGGAGGAAGTTGTGGTTAGACGGGGAAATCCCTCAGTGGAGCCCTTCCTCTTTCTTTTCTTTATTCCTCGAGCCTTTGTTGTCTGATTCACAACCCTGTAGGCACTGTGCCGTGGGTGCTGTTCTGTGGGCGCTGTGCCGTGGGCACCATGCTGTGGGTGCCGTGGGTGCTGTGCAGTGGGTGCTGTGCTGTGGGTGCCATGGGCGCTATGCTGTGGGCGCTGTGTTGTGGGTGCTGTGCCGTGGGCACCATGCTGTGGGTGCCGTGGGTGCTGTGCTGTGGGTGCTATGCCGTGGGCACCATGCTGTGGGTGCCGTGGGTGCTGTGCAGTGGGCGCTGTGCTGTGGGTGCCATGGGCGCTATGCTGTGGGCGCTGTGCAGTGGGTGCTGTGCTGTGGGTGCCATGGGCGCTATGCTGTGGGCGCTGTGCAGTGGGTGCTATGCTGTGGGCGCTGTGGGCGCTATGCTGTGGGCGCTGTGGGTGTTGTGCTGTGGGTGCTGTGCCGTGGGCACCATGCTGTGGGTGCCGTGGGCGCTGTGCAGTGGGCGCTGTGCCGTGGGCACCATGCTGTGGGTGCCGTGGGTGCTGTGCAGTGGGTGCTGTGCTGTGGGTGCCATGGGCGCTATGCTGTGGGCGCTGTGTTGTGGGTGCTGTGCCGTGGGCACCATGCTGTGGGTGCTATGCCGTGGGCACCATGCTGTGGATGCTGTGGGTGCTGTGCAGTGGGTGCTGTGCTGTGGGTGACATGGGCGCTATGCTGTGGGCGCTGTGCAGTGGGCGCTGTGCTGTGGGCGCTGTGCTGTGGGCGCTGTGCAGTGGGCGCTGTGCAGTGGGCGCTGTGCAGTGGGCGCTGTGCTGTGGGCGCTGTGCTGTGGGCGCTGTGCTGTGGGCGCTATGCTGTGGGCGCTGTGCTGTGGGTGCCGTGGGCACTGTGCTGTGGGCGCGGTTCTGAACCAGTGCTCAACCAGCTTCGGTTCTCACACTTTTGAAAACAGATTTGCAGATTCTAAAAGCTGGTTGGAGGCTTCTTAAGGACCACACTATCCTAAATTCTCTTAACCAATTAATCAGCAGTAAATTTATATAATATAGCTGGTGTGATGGCACACACCTATAATCCTAACACTGGTAGGCTGAGACAAGAGGATCCTCTG
>NC_134581.1:111452500-111567500 GCF_037038515.1 Microtus pennsylvanicus
TTTTTTTTCCACCAGTGAACTTTACTCACCTGCATGCATGAATCACAGTTATAGCGGTATTTATTATGGCCGAGAGGGGTGGACTAGCTCACATCACCAGAGCCAGTAGGCAAACTAAACATTTGCTGTAGTTAATGTGTTTTTTTATTCTATCTGATGCTCCAGCCTGTAGGACTGTGCTGCACATGAACCCTCTGGAGAGGTGTCAGGGCTTTACTAATCTCCTCTCAAACTGACAGTTTTATTAACTACCTCAAGTTTCAACACCTGTTGTCAGCTTGGTACCCAAACACATCTCCTTAAACCATAGCATTCTACCCCCTTGTCCCTGAAAGGCATTCATCACTAAGTACATTCTGTCCATCTTCATGAGATCCGAGTCTTCATGGTTCCTGCATTGCTCAGGAGTCCAAAGTTTCCTCTGAGACTCTAGGCAACCTCTTATCCCCTCTTAGCCTCTATTAGTTCCTGTAAAATTAAGGAGCAGGCTGTATACTTTAAACAAATAGTGACACACTATAAGCATTCTAGAAGGAAGGAATTGGGGCCAAAGCAGATCTGCAAGCCAGTTTGGCAAGCATTAAATTCTCTGGCTTCATGTCCATATCTGGAACACATAGCTTAGTCATTTAAATCTCCGAGTGTTTGGGTAGTCCTCGTCCTTATTCAGCCCACATGGCCTTTCTTGGGATAACTTCTTCCTTTCATTTTCCCATGTTTCTGCTACCTCTAACTCCCTTAGTAATCCACTTCGTCTTTAGCTGCACTCATTACCCTCCCAAGGCTTACCCTTTCCATGGCTTCCAACATTTTCCTTTGAAATCTTTTTACTGCCCCATAATTCTTGCATGCTGGATACCATCAAACCCTGCAATCACATGAATAATGCCAGGTTTCTTCTAGCTTAAGCATTAGCTGGGTCTGCTCAGATGATGTCGGCTGCTGCCTCTGAACGCCTCAATTACTGATCCCAGGGAAACACTTGTCACAGGGAGCTGTGTGAGAGCGGGTGCCCATAGCAGAGTCTTTGAGGTGAGATCAAGCCTCTACAGTCTTGGGTCTGCTGATGCTTGGATCATACCAAACTTTTTTATGCCTTGTCCCATGGTATTGTGGTGTTTTGTTTGTTGTTTTTTTCTAATAGCCCAAATCCCTTCAGCTGACTATTGATTATTAATTTATTAGATTACTAATTATATCATTATTCTTATTTATGCATTTATTGGCTCCAGCCTTATTCTGTTTTTTGGGGGGGGGAGAAACTGCAGGATTTTAAAATCCTCTTGCTCTGCTTTTTGCTTACAATTTTCTCCTTAAGCCCAAAACAAAGCAGTTCATGATAAGATGAATTCTGGGTTATCTTGAAATTGTGTGTGCCATTTTGACTAAACTGTGACTTAAATGTTCCCTCACACAGCACCTCCTGGCCATTGTTACTGTTTGCAGTGTCCTGAGCCATCTTTCTTACCAGCTGTCTTCCCGTCTCCTAAGCTCGTCCAGCAAACTCAGGCTTCACGAGCCCATCTCAGCACACTTGTCTAAATTTCCCCAGAACACTGTCCCAGAGGCTCCGCACCACATCATAAGGAGTGTTTCCAGCAACAATTCCACCCTCACTGTCAATTTTTGTGCTCATTTTTTCATTTTTGACAAACTGTAATGACATGTGAAGTGAATGTTCTCATCCTATTATTTTTAAGGAATTCACTCTGAACAAGTTTAGTAACTTGTCTCTATTCACTGCTAGAAAATTTTAAGCTCAGGTCTGTCTGGCTCCATATTTCATGATCTTAAAGCTACTGGTCCCTGTTAGAATTGACTTGCTTTATCTAAAATCCAAACTTGGTATGATCTTTTGGATCTTTATTCCCTGAGTCAGGACATCTCTTTCCCAAGACTTCATCTTTTATAAAAAGAGACAGATTCTGACAGTGTTACGTGGTCCCATCATTTTCCCAGGTCTCACTCTGTCTCTCCTGAAGCCTGGCACTGCCCTGTGGTAGCCTGGCACCTCATAAGTCCTTTCTCTCTTAATTAGCTTTTGACAGAGTATTTTATCTCAGCTCCTGGAGAATAACTAAGACAGAAGCCTAGCATGAGTATGTCGAGAACAGGATGGACATGTGAACACTATGTTCTTCAAAAAGAAGGACATGAAACCACTTATTAATAAATACCAGGATAGGTATGATTATCTCAAAATCTAAAAATCTTCTGCAAGTGATTATTCAAAGGAAGACAGGAATGCCTGAGAATCTTGAAGACTGGCATTGCTTTTAATATTTTATTTAACCCTTACATAGAAAAGATTTGTGACTTACTGATGAAGACAATGTAATCACTGTCTGAGAGTTTAATACTTTGGGGATGGTTTAGAATGAGCGAGGGAAGAGAGAAAACAGAGGAGAGGATGGTGAGGAGAGAGGAAGGTAAGGGAGAGACTCAGGAGAAGGGAGAAGTTAGAGTAATACAGACAGAAACTAGACAGGGCTGAGAGTTAACGGGGCACAGAGCCACTTGACTCTGTTTTTCCCGGTATATTGGTGCTGGGGTTTGTGCTTTTGAGATCTACACTGTTGATAAGGAGTCATTTTTTCTTCCGGACCTAGAAGTCAGGGTGGGGATACTGTAAGAACTCCCTTGAAGACTCTAGAGAGGTCTATAATTGTTGACATGCGGGATGAGTCTACTGCTGTACAGTGTGGTTCTCAGACTCCATGTCTGGCTCTGGTTTATTCACTGGATGGCGGATAGACCGTCTCACACTGAAAACTTGGGTTTCTTGTTTATTTAAGCATGATAGTTATTAGCTCTGTTAAATCTTCATATCTATTCCTGTCAGCTCATCGGTTTTAAGTACCATCCACAACACATTTATTTAGAAAGAACAATTTTTAGTTGCCCATAGTTGAATTATTGTACCTTCTTCCTAGCTTCCTTGCCAAAAGGGGTGTGAGAGAAGACATTGCAACTTTTGATGCACGGAACATCCCGAAGGAGATAAGAGAGAGTGTGGAGGAGCTTCTCTTCAGAAACAAAGCATCTTTTGATCCAAAGGTAGCTTATTTTTTATGCTGTGTCACTGGCTTTTTACTGTGGGATGCCCTGTTATTACCATTGTCTAGATAGCCTAAGAGCTAAAATCAAGGAGAAACAAAGCTTCAGCTTTGCTGTTCTATATGAGCTTTGAATCTAGAGTTTACTTTTTCCCACATCATTCCCAGAGTCACTTTTTTCCTCTGCTGGGTGCATCTGCAGTAATGAGCATCTGTTTCCTCATACGTGTATCAAATTTCTATGAAGTTTAGCTAAACTTCAATGATTCTGATACTTTTTAAATTCTTTATTTAAATGTTAACTCTTCTTTGACACCAGTAATAATGCTTTCAAAATTTCTCTAATTTAATAAAAACTTACCACATGTAAAAGGAAAAGGCCACGTGCACTCTTTCGAAAGGAGACAGCAGTCATGTTGGTGCATGTGTGTGCTAAAAGATCAGTGTGTTTAAGGAGACTGACTGAGTTGCAAGTAGAGTTCATCAAAATTTATTTCTCTCAATAAATTTGTAGACAAAATGTTGACATTAGCTTTGCATTTGTCTGATGTTGAGTTGGGTGTGGGGTAACTTGCGATGACTTTTTCAGAATGCTAAGCGTGCCAGCACTGCAGCTGCACCTCTGGCTGCCTGGGTTAAGGCCAATGTACAGTACTCCCATGTCTTGGAACGGATCCAGCCCCTGGAGACAGAGCAGTCAGGATTAGAGTCGTAAGTATGGATGGTCTGGCCTGCATTGTTGTCAGTTTGATGCATGTATTATATTGTTTGTATTTATTTTGGTTTTGGTGTTTGTTTTGCCTTTACTTTGAAATGACAGCTGACAGTAAGCTTTCAGATGAGTGGGTGAAATCCCAAGGTAAGACAGAATTGAGCAGATCCAAAGAGCAGCCAACTTGAGGATGGGTAGCAGAAGCCCCTGGCTTCTCCTGTGTCCATGTTGCTGTGCCTGTGAACAGGTGGGAGTCTCTTCCAAAGAATCAAAGTAGGAAAAGAATGGCTGAACATGTAGAACTTGTGTAATGTCACTTTGACATTGAAGTTCTGGGAGATATTTAAGATATATTTCCCCAAACAGCATCTGAGCAGGTAGGAAGAATATTCAACTACTTAACTTGCAGACTGGAAATACAGTTTGCTATTATATTATTAATTCTAAATGCAGATCAAGATATTTGTTGAATGTGTCATTAACTTTTGACATTACCTACGAACCCATTGTAGAGAAAAAAACTTTATTTTTTTCATTATTATATGAAAATTTTGAACTAAATCATTCTTTTATTATTTTGACAATGAAAATATTTTGTTAGTTGAGACACATGTCTTATGAGTTTATCTGTATTGCACATCTTTTTCTTGTTCCCCCCCTTTTTTTTACTAACTGGAAGCTGAACCCCAAATCTTGGACTTTGTGAAGAGAAACTGCACGGCTGTGCTCCATCCCTCTCTGAGCTGCTCCCATCCTCCTTGTGCGATTGTCCCCACTCTGTCAGTGGTTGTCCTTTCCGTTCACATGCTGTGGGTGTATCTGCCACCTGTCAGCACAAACCTGAAAGCATAGTCGATGATCTTAGTGTTCTTCTTCTTCTTGGATTAGTCCTCTAGACTCCTGCTTAAAGCTTGTATCTTGGAACTTCTTGTCATTATTGTTCTGGGCAATTCCTCTGTATCTTTTGTTTATATTTTATTATAAACAAATTTATGTATTATAAAAAAATTTATGTTTATTACTATAAATTTTTTAGTTCCTTGTTTTCCTAGAATATATCTTTCATTTCCTATGAAAATGTACATGAGACAAAAGTATTTAGAGCTCTTCATGTTTATTCTTTTATCATATATGTGCAGCATCAGAGTGGTTTGTATATAGTGATTTTGATGGGCTCATTTCTTCATGTGACTTGTGGCAGAGCTTCAGCATTGCCTTGGTTTCTGTTAAACGTGCAGAGTGAGGTATGCTTGTGGCAGATGAAACCTGGTAGTCTGAACTGATCTCAGTGCAACCGCACTTCTGATGGTGCAGAACATGATTTCCCGAGTGGAACCCCATTTCTGCTGGCTTCCAGGGTGCAGCTTTGCTCTTGAAAAAGGATGTTCCCCATCCTTTCTATGTTACCCTGTATTTTCCCTCTTTGAAAGTTTTTAGGGCACTGTTTCTGGTGGACATATAGCTAGTGCACCTGATAGTCTTGAGGTGTTTGTTATTCCTTCAATAGTTCCTTCTGTCCCTGTCACCGTACAGTGGGGCATACGGGGCTGCAGACCTGTGAAACCATCACTCAGGAAACTGCAGTACACTGACTATCAGCAAGTCCCAAAGGAGCTTGGTTCTGGGGGTTGTTATGTTTTTTCAGGAAGTTCTTGCTTCTGTTCTTTTTTTTTCCCCGTGTGAACTCTTTTTTTTTTGTCTTTTTTTTTTAAAATTTATTTATTTATTAAGGATTTCTGCCTCCTCCCTGCCACCGCCTCCCATTTCCCTCCCCCTCCCCCTGATCAAGTCCCTCTCCCTCATCAGCTCGAAGAGCAATCAGGGTTCCCTGACTTGTGGGAAGTCCAAGGACCGCCCACTATTTGCAAATGAACTGCCCATTTCGCAGGTACAGTTTTCAATTCTTGCGTCAGTTCAAGACAGGATGGTGTTTTTGGAATTATAAATTTTTACGTTGTGCTTCTTTTAAGGACAAGGAGATCCTTTTATGAGGACCCTTAGATATGCTGTCCACCTCTGCTTTCCTTTTCCTGACATGTTTTCCTGACATGTTTCCTGACAACGTCTTCTGTGGGGAGCCTTGGTCCAGGGATTCAGCAGTCGGTGCACATAGTACATCTGCCTGCCGTCCACACCTGTGTTCTAGTTTCTCACAGTGCTTCCCACACTACACTGCTCTGTTTGTATCTCCAGTGCCCAGTTAGTCTCTTCCAACTTTTCATTTTTTCCTCTAACATTCTCTCTATCCACTTGAGGATGTTCTTTTTCTTTTCTTCCTAGCTTTCAGTCCTTCCTCCTGTAATCATGTGTTTATTTGCTTTCTTTGGTTCTGGTTAGGAAGCCTTCTTGGCATGCCCAGTCCTTGACTTTGAGAAATGAATGTACAATCATAGACACTAGAGTGTGTAGTTTGCGTTCCCCCACTTCTGGTGTGAGGATTAAGTGTTCAGGTGTAGCTTGGCTGGGCAATGACCACTTTTCAGCATGGTGTACCTATTAGACAGAGTAGTATTGACTTTTCCCGTAAACAAGTGTCTTGTCTTATAAATATATGGTGTCAGTAGGGCTAGGTAGAGTTGGGTGGATTATCAGCTAGATGTGTTGACTTTTGGGTTGGCTTAAAAGTCTGCTTTTCGTGGAGGAATGCAATTGAGATCCAGCCTCCAGTGCATCTTACAGCTTTTAGACACATTTGTTTCTCCAGCTTTTCGGTTCCTTTTGAGACAGTTGCTGCTTACCTTCTCTGAGCAGTTTGGAGTTCTGCTTATTTTACCATTCCTTCTTGCAGGCATCTCAATTTTGCTTTTTATTCTGACCTATCAGTCTTTATTTTCCAAATTTTATTGAAAGTTTGGCTGTGCCATACATTTGAATTCTCTTTATTATAGATCAGGGTGTGTGCATGTTTTCATTGCTATCATTGTAAATAGTTCTAAAGGATGGTAGATGAACATGTTTACTCTTCTTCTTCTTCTTCTTCTTCTTCTTCTTCTTCTTCTTCTTCTTCTTCTTCCTCCTCCTCCTCCTCCTCCTCCTCCTCCTCCTCTTCCTCCTCCTCCTCCTTCTTCTTCACAAGTTTCAAGAAGCAATACGAGTTACATCAAAAGATTCACTTTTAATTTTAGCATTGTTTTATTTATCTATGTATAAGTGTCATAACACAGCACTGTGGTGGTTCTGTCATATTTGCTAGGATATCACTCCTTAAACTGCTACTTTAACACTGAAATCTAAAACAGAATGATGTCTAACGTTGAATCCTACTTTAGGAATTTGAAGAAAACTGAAGACAGAAAGAGAAAGCTAGAAGATCTTCTTAACTCTGTTGGTCAAAAAGTGTCAGAACTCAAAGAAAAGTAAGTCCAGTTTGGAATTGTAGCATGTCTCAGCTCATTTGGAAGGTTTCACATCTGGTTGTACCCACTTTTTTTTCCTCCTCCTGAGTCACTCTCCAGTTGCAATAGGGAGAGAGTAGTTGACAAAGTGTTCTTACTTAACTACGTGATTGCTCATGTCTCTGGTCCCAGTACTTGGGGCATGAACAAAGTGTGCATTCTTGGCTACATGGCTAGTTATGGGGCAACCTGGACTACACAAGACTCTGTCTGAACAAAAAATGAGTAGCCCAAATAAATACTAGTAATACTTTTCTACAGGTTATGTGTTTCTCCTTGTGGTACTAGGGGTCAAAATCAGGGCCTTGTGCATGCTAAGGAAAACTGCTAAGTTTAGAAAAATCATAAAAATTTGTCTTAGAAATTTCCTTTTTGTCAAAGGAATGTGGAGAAATGGTTATAGAAGACATCCCAGCATGGACCTCTGGCCTCCACATGTTCCTGCATAGATGAACATACCTGCACAGTGCACACATGCACATATCACACACACATGCATATACAGAATACACAAAACACTGTTAAAATCTGGCAGGTAGACACTGTGTGAGAGATGATATGCAATGGACCAGATATTTTGTTTCAGCAGGTAGATATTTGAGAAGATTAGGCCAGGAAGATGAGAGGAAGAGAGTAAGTAGAATGTGCTCAAGGAAAATTTAAAGATAGAATATTTTATCATCGTGTAAAAAGTTCACATGGTAGCCGATATGTTTGTGCAACTAGAATAGGAAGAAAAGCTTAGGATCAAGACCTTGAGTAAACACTGAGAAATGTGTATAGAATGTTGCCTGCAGGGCCTGTGTCCCAGTCCTTGAGTACAGACTGATGTACTGATTGGTGAAAGAAGTGTCCCTAGGGCTTTCTTTGGGTATATTCTGCTACTGAGTGCTACTCTAGCAAGAATGAAAGACTTTAAGTGTGTATGTTTGTATACTTGTCTTACTAATGGTATTTCAGACACACATATAATCAGTATGTTCCAAGGATAACTTTTTTGTTCCTTATTGTCTTAGATTTCAGAGCAGGACTTCAGAAGCTGCCAAACTTGAAGCTGAAGTCAGCAAGGCACAGGAGACCATCAAAGCTGCAGAAGTCCTAATTAGTCAGCTCGACAGAGAACACAGGAGATGGAATGCACAGGTTTGTCTAGGGGAAGAGCCACAAACACAGGAAACCTGGGTGTAATGAATGTATTTTCTTTTTTTCTATATAAGGAGACCAGAACAAATATCCATTAGTTTATAGCTAGTCTTTGACAAATAACCCTGAAGTGAATGATGAGTCAAATGTCTTTCTATGAACATACTTTAGGAAAATCACTGTTGGCTTTGGCTTGCCCACCTTGTTGATGAGAAGGGCAGGGAGGGCAATGATCTGTAGTGAGCTGCAGGCAGGCCTATTTTTCGTCCTGCCCGGCTCCCACATGGTTAGCTTTACACCCGAAATAACAACACACAAACTGTATTCACTTAAACACTGCCTGGCCCATTAGCTCCAGCCTCTTCCTGGCTAATTCTCACATCTTGCTTAACCCATTTCTAATAATCTGTGTAGTACCACAAAGTGGTGGCTTACCAGGAAAGATTCAGCATGTCTGACCTGCTTCCATCTTGGGCCAGAGCTTCATCGCATCTGGCTTAGAGAGGAGAGGCATGGCGATTGCCTCACTTCCTCCCAGCATTCTGTTCTGTTTACTCTGCCTACCTAATTTTCTGTCCTATCAAGGGCCAAGGCAGTTTCTTTATTAACCAATGAAATCAACTCAAAACAGAAGACCCTCCCACATCAATGATCTGAGGGAACTTTGCCACAACAATAAGGTTAATATTCAGCACTGTTCACCAATTGTGTTTATTGATATGCTCCATGATTTCAACTTTGGCAACTTTCTGTTTAAAGTTATTTTTAATTTAATTGTGTATGGTGGAGTACATGCATCTAAGAAAACATGTTTATAGAAATAATCTTGTGTCTCAAACTTTTAAAAACTTTGAATTCTTACTGATCCTTTGAAATTTTGGAGTTGTTAAGGTGTTACTACTTAAATGAATGCTGGGTTATTTCCTAACTGGAGCTGTCTTCTGAGGGAGTGCCCCACATATACTGTCTTCCAGGTTTCTGAGATATCGGAGGAGTTAGCTACCCTCCCCAAAAGAGCTCAGCTGGCAGCTGCGTTCATAACCTACCTCTCTGCTGCTCCGGAAGGCCTCAGGAAGAACTGTTTGGAAGAATGGACTAAAGCAGCTGGTTTAGAGAGTTTGTATTGAATTATTATGAGCTTTAAATTTCAGTGTGACAAAAATGGCCCTCCACTTCTGTTTCCTTTACTTCTCTTATTTTTTTTTTTGTACCTGTATGTCACCAGGGATAATATGACTACTTCAGATTTGTTTTTGTAAGTTATTTAAATTACTATGTTTTCTACTCCTACATCCATATGAGACACAGGCCTCCCTCTGAATTATTTTTAATTTTGCACAGATAGTCAAGTATGTTATTTATTAGCATTAATATCACATGCCAAGGTAAAATGGGAGGCTCTAACTTTTCTTGTGAATTTTGTGGTTTTTACAGCTTATTGTGACTGAAACATTCATTTGTTCATTCATGAATGCTGTTCATTTTCACTTTTTGCAAAGCTTTTTCCTGGGTTTATGTTTTAATGCACAGGAATGGGCATGAAGCCAATGCATGCCACAGCCTCCTGTGCTGGTCTGTCTGTCAGGTGCTGGTTGCTATGGTGCCAGTCTGTCTATCTGGTGTTGGTCGTTATGGTGCCAGTCTGTCTGTCAGGTCCTGGTCACTATGGTGCCAGTCTATCTGTCAGGTCCTGGTTGCTATGATACCAGTCTGCCTCTCAGGTCCTGGTTGCTATGATACCGGTCTGCCTCTCAGGTCCTGGTTGCTATAGTACTGGTCTGCCTGTCAGGTCCTGGTTGCTATGGTACTGGTCTGTCTGTCAGGTCCTGTTTGCTATGACACAGGTCTGCCTGTCAGGTCCTGGTTGCTATGGTACTGGTCTGTCTGTCAGGTCCTGGTTGCTATGGTACTGGTCTGTCTGTCAGGTTCTGGTTACTGTAGTGACTGCTTGATGGTTTTGATTTTCAGAATTTGATCTAAGGAGATTTCTTTGTACTGAAAGTGAGCAGTTGATCTGGAAAAGTGAAGGCCTTCCATCTGATGACCTCTCTGTAGAGAATGCCATTGTGATCCTACAGGTAAGATAGTCTCAGGTATTATGTTGAAAACTGTCTACCATGTAGTGTAAACACGCTGTAACTCTGAAGCTATTCTTTCTTTAGTTCAATAAAATGGGAAAAAAATGACAATTAAAGTTGATTATCTAGTGTTCAATGAAATTTATTTTCAATTAAATAGAAAAGTGTAAGCTAAGATGGCCTTTTATGATGATAAAATACTTAAAATTGAACTTTGTAGTAATCATAGTTATATTGTAGGGTACCCTGAATTATCTCATACTCGATTTTCTTTCATAAATTTTGTATTTCAATTTAATTTAATTTACCAAACAAAATTCTTCAATGAGAAAAAGTTTTGGGTTACAAGTTAGAAATGAACATCTGTACATTTTGGAAAATTCTTCATGTCGTGTGTTTTCCTACAGTTGAAAATACTTTCTTGGCAGTGAATATGGAAGCCCACTGAGAGCCATGGTTGCAAACATCACAGACTGGAAACTTAGTGCATTGTTCAGTGGCGGCTTCCACACTCTGCACTCACTCCGTCTGCTTCCTCTTCCCCTCAGTGTCTTTCTCTCACTGCCGTCACCGTCATGGCCTCACTGTCTCCTTCTCACAGTTATGCCCTTTTGTTTTGCTTCATGACTCAATCACAAACTTTAAATGAAGTTTGGTTTTATCGTTAAGTTGGTGAACCTTTCACATTTTCTACATTTGCTTATTGCATGTGTGCGCATTCATGCATGAAGCTTGAAGACGTTGTGCAGGTCTTCTGTGTGGTCAGGCTTGGGGCCAGTGCCATCATCTGAACTGTCCTTGTGGCCTCTGTGAAGTGTGTGCTAACTTTCTTCCTAAGTGAAAGGATTAATGTCCTGTCTCAACAGATCACACTTTATACATCATTATTTTCTCTCGCTTTCCTCTCTCTAACCTTTTTTTTCTGAACATTTTTTTCATTATTATCTTACCACCCTCAAGTATGTGTGTGTGTGTGCCTGTGTACATTAAATGTTCCTCCTTAGGTAGCATGAAAATACTTTATATGATTCTTGGCTGTGTCCTATTTATTTCTTTAATTTGTTTTGTTTTATTATATCTGTTAATTAACTGTCCATACTTAAGTCTAGGTGTGTTGCCTGGAAGAAGTCACTGACTACAAATTGAATGGTTTATTAGTTTAAATTGATTTTACTGTTTTTTGATTTGTTTTCTGAACAGTTTTTTATCTTCTTCTGCACTGACATAGACATGTGGAGTCTCAATTGCTTTTGCAGATAACATGGTGTGTGAGGGTGTTACCTGTGTTCTGTGTATTTACACTGTGTATTTCTATCATTCTTTTGCACATAACATGGTGTGTGAGGATGTTACCTGTGTTCTGTGTATTTACACTGTGCATTTCTATCATGCTTTTGCAGATAACATGGTGTGTGAGGGTGTTACCTGTGTTCTGTGTATTTACACTCTGTGTATTTCTATCATGCTTGTCATACTTATTGATTCTTCCTTCAAGGTTTTGGACTCATATTCCTTCTGCTCACTTCAGTTCTCAAAGAAAGTCATAATTTGCAAGTGTTGATAAGTCTGACATAGTGGCACAGTCATGCTGTCCTAGCCTGAGAAGCTAATGCAGGAGGATTTTGAGGAGTTCAAGGTCATCATAGGTTGCATATACATAGTGAGATGATATCACAAAACCTCAGAGCAAAATGAACCACAAACAATTCCTCCAAGAGCTATGATGTTTTAAGAATTAG
The DNA here is from genome assembly GCF_037038515.1 of Microtus pennsylvanicus. Taxonomy (NCBI): domain Eukaryota; kingdom Metazoa; phylum Chordata; class Mammalia; order Rodentia; family Cricetidae; genus Microtus; species Microtus pennsylvanicus. The sequence continues at coordinate 111,464,624 of NC_134581.1, forward strand.
TTCCTAAGAATGAATGATGGGGAAGGTAACCTTTAGAAAATATGTTTATGAGAAAATATATGTATATATTGATAATAAAAAAAAGACAACTTTGTCTTCAGAATTGGGTTTCATAATCAATATGGGAACTTGCCTGTGAATTTAACTTTAATAATAACCTTATATTAAATTTCATTTAATATTGACAAGTTTTTTGAACTCCTAATTCATCCTCACTGTCTACCCCAAAAAATTACTTGAAAAATAGATTAATTTGCAATTATGGTCTACATTATATCCCAAATCTAAGATATGTTAGGTCTGAAATATGTTATAGTTAAATGTGTGATTGGGAAGCACATTCTTAATAACATGTATGAACATACTAGGTAACATTTATAAAATGAATTTGCTAAGGATAGAACTTGCTACGTAGCTGAGGGTGACCTTGAACTCCTGATGTTTCTGAGTCCACTTCACAAAGCCCAGTATGTATAGGCTCATGTCAGCCCACCAGCTCCCTCTGTCTTAAGGAGTGGATGGAAAGATTTGATCACAGACAGCTTGCCTCTATCTTTCGGGAACATTGGCTTTTACTAATTTCATGTTGACCAATTTCAGTTTGTTTCCATGTTAAAAATGTATCCCTCTCTCCTCTGCCCACTCACCAGCCTGTTACACTTCTAAAAGGATTCAGATGAGCCTCTTGTTTCGCATTTCTGTGCAGTGAATGTGATGCATCAGATACCCTAAGTGCACCATGCAGGGTAGGACAGGCTGCTCTCCATTATACGCTCTCTCTTGCCCTCTGCATGCTCATGGCCTGTTTCTCTTACTTTTCTCTAGGAGGTAGCGTGATCTTAGCTCAGTAATTTAGGCCCAGACCTGTGACTTGTTGTTGCTAAATGCATTTCTCAGATGTCTCCAGAACCATCATGTTTACTGACATTCACTTCTGTGGCTTCATTTTGTACCAAGAGAAATGGCTGTGCCATCAGCACCTTCCCCCCTGTGTTGCTTATTTCCTTTCCTTGGAGTGATGTTCCTGAAGTGTTAGTCTGCTCATCACAGTGTCCCTCCGTGTATGCCAGGGACTTTCCATTACTCGTCATGTAACGAGTGTGCTGGAGTTGTCCCAGTGCTCCAACCTCTGTAACCTCGTTTCCATCGTGGGATTAGCTCCTTTACCTGGATAAACTTTGTTGGCTTAGTTTGACCTGGCTTTTCCTACTCCAAGTCCATGTGTCCCTGTGTATCTTGTGTAATTCCTCATCATGAAGTTTTCATTTTTGCTTCTTAACTGGACATGAAGTCATTGAAGGTAAGGAAATTCGTCTTCCTTGTTTCTGGACTCTTTGTCTGTATTGGTTGTCACCTAGCACTATAGGTGAGCAAATGAAGGAATGGAAGTTCATGATTTTTTATTTGTAACAATGTGCTCAGTGTAACTTTAACTGGATTTTTATCATGGAACACAGAAATAAAATGTACCTTAGAGAGTTTGTCTAAAGTTCTGTGAAGAAGTATATATAAGATGAAAACTGACTTGTAAGTTGGTATAGATTTGTTACACATACTTTGCTAAAATGAGACACTTAAAAATAAACCTCTTTTTTTTTCTGACTGCATCAGATCATTGGTTTAAAATCATGGGTAAGAAATCTTTTAATTTTAAAAGTAATGATGTTGAGGGTGTGACAAAATCTGCTAGAACTGAAATGTTTATTACTGAATGTTAGCAGAAAGCCAGATTCACACACACAGTAACACTGAAGAGGCCATTTGCTAGCCAAGTCATGTTGCCAGGGGTTGCGCCTTCATACAGTGGAGCACTTAGGCCACTGTATGCCTGGTGAGGAGCACACAGTGGGTGGGCTTGCATGAGGAAGCGCAGTGGGAGGAGCTCCGTGTCTCAGAGCACTGTTGCTGATGGAAACTGTTTGGGGGAGTTGTCCGTTCCTGCTACCGCCTTCCTCTGATGTACCACGGAAGTTCCTGATGTGTTCTGGGGGACACAGCCAAAGTCTCTGCATTACACCGACTGTCATGTGTGTTCTCTTATCACTATAGCAAATGTGTTGTTCTTTAAGTGAGAAAATTTCAGAAAAATTGATTTGTTGTTTAAAACCATTTACTAGGGCTGGAGAGATGGCTCAGTGGTTAAGAGCACTGACTGCTCTTCCAGAGGTCCTGAGTTCAATTCCCAGCAACCGCATGGTGCCTCACAGCCATCTATAATGAGACCTGGTGCCCCCTTCTGGCATGTGGGCACACATGGAAGGAATGCTGTACACATAATAAATAAATAAATAAATAAACAAACAAACAAATAAATCTTAAAAAAATAAAACCATTTACTAGATAATGATTATTTAAAACTATCATAGATAGCGCTGGAGAGATGACTCAGTGGTTATAGCACTGACTGCTTTTCCAGCACCTACAAGGTGGCTCACAGCTCTCTCTAACTTTAGTTCCAGGGTACCTGGCACCCTCACCCAGGCATACATGAGGCAAAACATTAATGTACATAACATAAAAATAAACAAATAAAAATATCACCTAGGTAATGTGCATTTTCTGTTTGTATGGAGGGCAGCGTCAGTGCTTAGAGCTCTACCAGTGTGAGACAGTCTGCGGAAAGGAGTTCCTACTTCTCTCGACCCTGATGGATGGATTGCCTCTCAGTGTCCCTCTCAGAAAGTCTGCGGAGTATGCTCACTTTATAGTAGTTAGATTTAATTGTTTATCACTCGAGCCTAGTAGTTTATCTAAGTGCTTTTTGGTGTATTTACAAGCCACACCGTCTCTTCCACTTTGTGCTTGATAGAGTTGTGTTCTACAAAGACACAGAAAAGCTAATTTAGCAATGGATTGACAAGTTTTAGGAACTTGTTTTTATTTAAATAAAACTTCACCATTATTTAAAAAGGTTTTTTCCCCCCTAGAGTCGTGTGTGCCCATTCCTGATAGATCCGTCTTCTCAGGCGACAGAGTGGTTAAAGACACATCTGCAGGACTCACGCTTGGAAGTTATTAACCAACAGGTATGCACCACTTATAACCTAGGTCCTGACTGCAGATGAACCAGCAGTGAATCCAGCTCAGGGCTGCAACAAGAAGACACGCGCAGAATGAGCTGCTCTCAGTGTTGCTCTGGGAATCTGGGCCGCAGGTCTGTCACTTCCAGCAAAGCCCAAAGCACATTGTTTTTGTGCTAGTGACTCATCTGAGCCCTGGGAGTTCCAGAGTGAGTGGAGGAGGCACAGCTCCTCCTCCTCCTCCTCCTCCTCCTCAGAGGAGCTAAGGAGACAAACCTTCACACTGTGCCCCAGTTAGTGTCGAACGAACTGTAGTTGTAGTGCATTGGCAGTGACCCTCACTGCCTAATTTGCCTTACTAAGGAAATTATTGTGGTCTTAATCGAGTTTGTAAGGATCAACATTTGATTAGGTTTTATAGATACTCTTAAGGTATTTGAAAAATTATTTCCAAATTTCACATTCCTTATAAAAGTTTCTATCTCATTTGTATGTGGTAATAATAGCTGGAAATTAAGTGATGAATAATATATAGACATTTGTTATGTACCAGTTGGGATAATTCTTGAGAAATGCATTCTTGGGAAATTCTCCAGTATGAACATTGAATACATCCCCATATCTGACATTGTAGCCTGCCATGCACCTGGCTGCATATTGCAACCTCTGGCTTTCAGGCCAGAGGCCTGTGCAGCAGGTTATTGTATCAACCACTATACCAGAGATAGTAGCAGTGCATGATGTTATTTAACTCATCTAAACAAAGACTGGGTACAGAAAAACATAAATGATAAAAATAAATATATAAGGGCAGGTTGTGTAGAGGCAGAAACCAGCAGCACTGGAGGGCATCATGGGGGAGGTAGTACATGTCTAGATGTTGTGACAGTCCAGGAACTTCCAGGCATGCCCAACTTGCAGCTAACTTTTTTTTTTAAGTAAGCAGAAAGAAAACATTGGCTAAATATTGATAAAATACAGCCAGGTGCACAGGTGCATCCTCAAGCATCAGGTCTGCACACCGTCAGTGTTGTGTACTTACAGGCAGCTAGCAGTCATACGGATACACTCCAGAGTCTCCACAACTTGTGCACTGACACCCATGATATCACCATGTCACATTAAGGGGAAGTGTGACTCTGGTCATCTTGTGGGGTCTGCTGTTGACTGAGTCGGGGGCAGTGTATCATTCTCCTCTGCTTTCACTTAGGAGATTTTTTATTTGTTTTCCTTCCACGTGGAGGCTTGGAATAATATTTAAAACTTGGCTTTTGCTAGACAGAAAGCCTAAAAATTCCTGATCGATTATAAAATCTTACCTAATATTCCTTTCACAATATTAATCCTTGCTTATAAAGATAAATTTACAGGAATTTTTCATCTTGTTTTTTAAAACTTGGAACACAGTGAAGTGGTTTCTTTGAATACATGGCCATTTATTGCAGATAGAGATTGGAATTTTATTTTTGTAACAACTTGTAAGTATAGTGTAAACTTGATGGGAGCTTTTGTATCGTGGCGAACATGAACGTTTGCCATTCAGTTGGCACACACTTGCTTATAGGTATGCATGATGAGAATGCTCTAAAGATCTGCTCTCCAAATCATATTTATGATTAGCAGTAATATAGTAGACACTTAGAGTTTAATAGGGAAGGAAGAGCTTGTGTTAGTTGGATTTTTTGTCACAATAATTTTAAAGCTTTATTTTTCTTATGTGTACTTCTGTTGGTATCTTCATCCATTGTTTATAAGATCATTTATAAGCATTAAGAGAAGGAACTAGTATGTGCTTTCCTTTATTACCACAGGACAGTAACTTTATCACAGCTCTCGAGTTGGCAGTGCGTTTTGGGAAAACTCTCATTATACAAGAGATGGATGGGGTGGAGCCTGTTCTTTATCCACTGTTGAGACGAGATCTGGTTGCTCAAGGTAAATGTTTGAGTTTCTTGAGTACCAATTTTTAAAACCAGGAACAAGCTTACAAGAGTCCCTTCTGGTGCAGCCACATAAGAAATGCTTAATTGTCCCACAATGCAGTGTGGGGCAAAGTTCACACTGATTATCCATTGTCATTGCAAGTTGTAACAGTATATGTAATTGTTGTCCTCGGGGATGCTCACTAGAGACTCAGGACTTTTCACGCAGGGTAGCTGTTTAAGCATGCACTTCCTGAAAAGAAAGCACGTGCTTAGCACACCCGTGACATGTGCAAACAGTTTGAGCACAGCTAGCCACTCTTACCAGTTCTGAGAACTGTGAGAATTTTTCTGAAGCCCTTGTCCCAGATGCTGCTTATAGACTGACTACTTTTGCAAGCAAGCTTTTTTTTTTAAAAAAAAATATTTTTTTATGGTTTATTTAACTTTATTTTATGTGCATTGGTGTGACGGTGTCAGATCCCCTGCAACTGGATCTTCAGACTGTTGTGAGCTGCCATGTGGGTGCTGGGAATTGAAGAGCAGTCAGTGCTCTTAACCACTGAGCCATCTCTCCAGCCCCTGCAAGCAAGCTTTTTTTTTTTGAAGATATCTGCACTTCTTCATGAACACCTTATATGGCTTTACGGAAATGCTTATGAGGTCCTTCCATGCCCTGACATTATATGAGATAAACATGTGACTTTTCTGGGCATAGCTAACAGTGAGTCGATCCTGGGACTCTCAGTTTTTTAGTTGCTCATACTTTATTCACAGGACTTCCTGTGGCATAGATGCCTTTGAATTTCCCATGTTCTTGTAATTTTCTAATAAACTCTTGGCTCATCATTCTGGATTTAGATGGAATCATCTTTTTGCCTCAGGAAGCATTTTTCAGGTTTAGCTGTGTCAAATAATTCTGTATGCATTACGTTTGGTTAATTTTCTTAAGTATTTCACGTACTGAGGTGGAGTCTGCTTGTTTGCTCCCAGCCACCCAGACACGAAATAAACACACGGAAACTGTATTAATTAAAACACTACTTGGCCCATTAGCTTATGCATATTTCTAGCTAGCTCTTCTATCTTAAATTAGCCCATTTCTGTTAATCTGTGTGTTGCCACATGGTTTGGTCTACCAGTAAGGTTCCATCTAAAATCCAGAATCTGTCTTCTCAGGTGGCTACATGGCTTCTCTGATTCTGCCTACTCTCTCCTCCTCTATCTGCTTGGAATTCCTGCCTTGCCCTATTCTGCACTGCAATAGGCCCAAAGTGACTTCTTTATTAACCAATGTTATTCATAGCATACAGAGGGGAATCATACATCAATGTATCATTGAAATTTGTGCAAATTTTGCTCTTTGCAAGTTTAATTTTCTTTAAAGATCAATTGTCATATTTTTTGTATGATGTTATTTTTTTATCACTTTAGTTTGTTGAATCTTGTTAAGAAAAATATCTGAAAGTCAGTTTTGAATTTGTCTCTTTGTTTTGGTCTTGTGATTTTTGTTTGTTAAAGTATACCTTGAATCCTTGTCATTATGAAATACTCTGTAACTCTAGAAGTCTTTCAAGTTTCATAGTTTATGATGCTACAGTACTATTCTATAGTTTATGGGTGACTTGTGTTGAGTCAGTGTTTGCATTGCTGTGACGCATGCTTATAAAAATCAACTTAAACAGGGAAAGATTTTTTTGACTCATGGTTTAGAGATTCCAGGCCACCTTAAGATGCATTATTCTGGGTTTATGGGGAGGCATTGTATCTTGGAAGGGGCGCTGGAGCAGAGTAGCAACTGTAATGGTGGTCGGGAAGCAGAGCAGTCAGTGATGGGGTTGGGAAGCAGAGCAGTCAGTGATGGGGTCGGGAAGCAGAGCGGTCAGTGATGGGGTTGGGAAGCAAAGCAGTCACATGAAAGAGAGTAATTATAAAAGGATGGATGTGTTAACATGTCGTTTTACCATCCATACCTTAAAATGTCAAGGAATTACTCATATTTAAACATTTACAATAGAATTTGTTTTAAATGTACATAAAAAGAACAGAGAGGTAGATGCCATGTGAACAGCAGTGTGATAGTAGATCTTCACTATCAATTAGACTGAGAGATTTCCTAGAGACAGTAAAGCAAACCTAGGTGACACAGACGGATTTCCAGAGAAGGCAGATGAAGACACCAATGTGATCAATGGTTTAGTTCAGTCTAACAGTGAACTGAGCTGTGTGACTAGACTGTGGGAGAGGAGGAAAACTGGAAAGTGGGATCCAGCCTTCTATAGTTACTCTCTTTCATGTGACAAGAACAGATAAATGACTTAAAAATTTCAAGTATGATACAGTCGTATTCATTACATTCCTCATAGTCTATATTGGCCTTCTAGATTGTTCTACATTGGCTTTCCAATCTTACTCATCTCACATGTATCTACTACTCTGTATACTTTAGTTACATCTCACCACAAGTGAGTTTGCACAATAATTTCCATGTTTTGTCTGGCTCATTTCCTTTATTTAATGCCTTCTAAGCTCACTCATGCATTAGCAAGTGATCAAACAGCATTCCATATGTTTATATACTGCATATATGCTCGTCTGCTGATGGACTTTTGAAGGTTTTCCTTCTTGGCTACAATAGTAATGGTGTGGTGAATGTTTGAGGCTGCAAATCGTGTTTGTAAATGATGTATCCTAATCAGCTTTTTGTAATATCCAAGTAAGAGACGAGTCCTTCGGAGCATTATGTCCCCAGTGACCTACTTCCTCTAAATAGTTTTTATCTGTGGTTCCTGCCTTCCACTAAAGCTTCCAAATCTGGAAGCCATCCCTGGAGAAACCCCTGATTCCATCAGACTTTGATTCAGTCACTTCTCTGCGGCCCACTCGCTGATAATCAGGATTTTCATGTGTCTGTAGACATTCGGAGTCAAACCATCGCATGCTGGTTTTGGTTGTGGGTGTATACCTCGGAGAGGGATTCCTGGTCATTGTAGGGTGCTAGTTTTAATTTCTTCAGGAACTTCTATGAGGCTTTTTGTAATAGGACACCACTCTTCATTCAGCTACTGGTTCTTTTTTTGTGACTGTTTTCCCATAGTAGCCATCCACACAAAGGTGAGGCAGCACAGAAGCTTGCCTTTGCGTTTACCTGGTGATGAGCAATGCCGAGCCTATTTCATTCTTTGTTGGCCATTGTAATTGCTTCTTTGGAGAAATGTTATTCCGATCCTATTCTATTTTTAATTGTGTTATTTGCTTTTCTGCTATTTATAATACTTTATAAATTTTGGATGTTGTCTTTAAAATAGTTTGCAAATATTTCCCCCCAGTCTCTATGCCATCTTTTTATTTTGTGGATAATGCATGTCTTTGTACCTACTCAAATTTTTATATTCCTAGATTTTTATTTTATTTCCAAAGTACTAGTACAATAAGTACCTTTTAACTAAACAATTTAGAAATTGGGAATAATATGTGATTACTTTTGACATATATAAACAACACTTTCAGAAAAAAATTGGAATATGAGCATACAGCCAATATTAAAACAATACCCATTATAAGTAGGTATCCTATTGTTACTTCTTTATCCCAGGATTTATCTTGATGTTATTTGACTGTAAATGCTAAAGTTGAACATTTAGCAGGAACTCAAGGAAGAGTGAAATCCGCAAGGAAAGAGCATGTGTTGTCTGTGTGTGGTTTAAGCACAAAGCCTGTTTTTCAGTAAAATGTAGTTTCTAAATGTTAATGAATTTATCATAGTTGTCTTTGAATGTCAGGGAAACTCACTGCCATATAGTTTTTTTTAGTATATATGCAGAAATTCTTGCAAACAGTTTTTAAAAACTTTCACAGGAGGTTCATAGACTATACAGAAGTTTCAGGACAACTAATTGTGTTTGTATGTGTGTTTTTGATAGGTCCACGGTATGTGGTACAAATAGGTGACAAAATCATTGACTACAATGAAGATTTCCGCCTTTTCTTGTCAACAAGAAATCCAAATCCCTTCATCCCACCTGATGCCGCGTCCATCGTGACTGAGGTGAACTTCACCACGACCAGAAGTGGACTTCGAGGGCAGGTGTGTGGGCGTGAATACTTACAGAGCCGTGTTTGCTAGGAATGGATTTGTTAGGATAGAATTAATGTTTGAGATTAAAGATGGGTTTTTAAGTGTACATACTTTAATTTGTACATTCTTTGCTTTTCCTCTGCAAAGAAATGTGTGTTGATTTTTAGTACCTTCACTTTTTTTACTCATTTAACAGTATTATCTTCTTCTTTCACTCTCTATAATAACATGTACATCTGTGTAATTTTGACTATTGAATTTCAAAGCTGCTACTTCAAAATATTCTTTTCTTATGCCATAAGGCTCTCCAAGTATTTATACTTTGCATTATAATTCTTACATATCAATATTTGAACAGCCACTCAGAATTTATTGAAAAATTACTTCTTTGCTCTGCAAGCTCACCTTGGTAGTGGGTGTGAGGAGCACTGCAGGTCTTCCTATGGCAAGAGCGCAAGGTACAGACAGTTCCAGGAGAGGGGAGTGGGAAAAACATACAGATTAATAGAAACAATTAAAAAATACTTTTATCATAAAAAAGAAATTTATTTTCCAACATGACTGGAATGTTGGATTTCCCTAAGAAGAGTATAAGAAGTGTAGGAAAGTTATCTTTTTAAAAAATTGATACTATTTTTATTTTCATTAAGTTGTTTTTGAAATTGCTTTATTTTCAAATTAGCATACAAAATAGTAGATATTACTATGGCATTTTTGAGGAAAATGTGTTTTTCTGTTTGTCTTTTTAATTGTAATAATATTTGTTGGTGCAAAATGTTATTTCAATGTTGTTTTGATGATGTGATATTTAATTTTTGAATTATTTGTCTGTGTGTCTACATGTATATATCTATGGGTATCCATTGTCTATGATGTGTATGTTAGGGTCAGAGGACAACTTGAAGTCATTTCACCACATACATTCTGAGGATCAGACCCAGGGAATTAAACTGTGGCAGGTGCCTTCACCCACCAAGCCATCTCACTGGCCCTGATAATGTAATGTTTTAATATGTCTTATATCATAAGTAAATGTTTGTTAGTAGCTAATACGAGTTCCATAGTTTTCATATTTTAATCTAACTTTAGAATGAAATTTTTCATACTTAACAAATACTGTAATTTTTACATATTTGTCATTGCAGTGATTGCTTTTGACATCTATTTTCTGTTTCTTGTCAGGTACAAATGTGGAAGTATCTTATACTTAATTAGAAAGAATCAAATGATGTCACATTTATCACAGTGTACTTGTTGTATTTGCTCATTTCCAAGGCCTGGTCAAAAGTTTTATTCTCTTTTAAAGAGCATTGTTGGAATTTCTTCTTTTGTTTTTCTTTTTTAAGCTTTTAGCCTTAACTATTCAGCATGAAAAGCCTGATCTAGAAGAACAGAAAACGAAACTGCTGCAGCAGGAGGAAGATAAGAAGATACAGCTAGCCAGACTTGAGGAGTCTCTATTGGAGGTGATGAGCTCAGCCTAGTTTCCTATTGCTGCTTCTTTATCAAATACAAGCCACAAGTGTGACCCATAAGGTGTATGATGTTTCCAGAGTGGTACAAGTTATCTTAAAGTCACAATTCTAACAGAAAACAAGGATCTCTCTCTCAGAATGAATATCAGAAGGAGTTATTGTGGATGGAAGTTTCTGTACTGCCTAGTTCCACAGCCATTCAGTCCCAAAGAAACACACAGAGGCCTACATTAATTACAAACTGCTTGGCCAGTTAGCTCAGGCTTATTATTAACTAGCTCTTACAACTTAAATTAACCCATAATTCTTGTTTTGCCACGTGGCTTGTACCTTTTCTCAGTAAGGCATTCTTATCTTGCTTCCTCTGTGTCTGGCTTGTTACTGCGTCTCTGCCTTTCCTCTTCCCAGAATTCTCCTAGTCTGGTTACCCCACCTATACTTCCTGCCTGGCTATTTCAGTGTTTTATTAAATCAATACGAGTGACAAATCTTTACAGTGTACAATAGCATTATCTGACGGTAATTTATAATTTAAATAAACTGTTCTAAATTAATAATTCCTTTTTATTGTATTGTTTCATTATTCATTATAAACTTGGGATTTCAAGTGACATTAAAATTAGCATGAAATGACTAAATATGTAACTGTGTTTACTTTTGGTTATTATATATTAACATAATATATAATATTAGATACTAATATATCTAATGTTATATTTGTAAATATAAAACATGCAGTTAATTTGATGTAGGAAGGCTAAGTAATGTTGATATTTTTTAAAAAAATATTTTTATCACATTAATAGTTAACATGTTTACATGCTTCATTCAATTGCTTTTTTTAATATTATAATAACTTATTATTTATTGTTAATTTCTTTTATTATTAATTTATTCTGCAGACACTTGCTACATCTCAAGGCAATATTTTGGAAAATAAGGATTTGATTGAATCTTTGAATCAGACAAAAGCAAGCAGTGCGCTTATTCAAGACTCACTTAAAGAATCTTATAAACTGCAGATTTTCCTTGACCAAGTAACTATTTCCTTTACTGTGTTTTTATGTCAGCTTTTCTTAAATATTTGTGTTAACTTGGTAGAACATGTACAGTCAGATCTTCAGGGGAATGATTTTGTCAAAAATGAAAGCCATTCAAAAATACCAGAGCCTGGGTTGTGATTCCTGTTTTAGGGAGGCAGGTAAGATGCCTCTCACACTGAGTATGGTCAGCTCCTGTCCACCCTGGTGGCTTCGACATCATCTGCTACCTTGTTACTTATGATAGAGATGTGCTTTACGATGAAGTTAACAGCGAGTGTTTTGAAAAGGGGTGTGAGAGAACATCTTTGCCATCTGTGTCAGTTGGCTTTCCATTACTAAAGTAAATGCCTTGGAAATCAACTTGTAATAAAGGGTTCATTGGTCATTTACTTGTTGCTTCCGGGCTGTGCAAGACAGGCAGCACATCATAGTAGGAAGATTTGGTGAAACTCTCATCTCTTGTCGTATGTGTGAGAGAGAGCCTGAGAGAATATGGGGAGTGTGGGAAACTAGGGTCCCACAGTGGGTCCTCTTTGAAGGCACTGCACTCACTATACTGAGAGCTCTCCCAGTGCCCCCTCTTAAAATGTCCTTCCCTCTCTGACAACACCATGGGCTTCAGGTAAGCTGTTAACATGCAGACTCTCAGGGAAGAGTTTAAATCTAGACATCTAAACTGTGGCACCATTCTTAGACGTCTCTCTGTCTTGGTTCCTCCCTCCCTCCCTTTCTTTTGTGTTTATGGCAGGGTCTTAGGCTATAGTCTGTATTAGTCAGGGTTCTCTAGAGTCACTGAACTTATGGAATGAATCTATCTCTGTATATAAATGGGATTTATTGGAATGATTTACAGGACTTTAGCCTATAAGTCATTACAATAAATCTTAAATATTTGTGTTAATTTGGTAGAATGTGTGTAGTCAGAATCGAATCCAACAGTGGCTAGCTGTGCACAGAAAGTTAAGAATCTAGTAGTTGCTCAGTCCTAAAAGGCGGGTGTCTCAGCTGGTCTTCTGTACAGCCGAATCCCAAAGAGTGAAGAAATGGACTTGCTAGCAACACAAGACCAAGTAGGCAGAGAGCAAAAGCTTCCTTCTTCTGTGTCCTTATATAGAATTCAAGCAGAAGCTATGGCCCATGATAAAGGTATTTTTTCCCACTTCAAGATTTGAAGTAAAGACGTGCGTCTTCAAAGATGTGTGTTTTCTCACCTCAAAGGTCCAAACTAGAAGTGAATTCACCCACTTCAAACCAAGCAGAAAATCTGTTACAGGTGTGCCCACTATTTCTAGGTTGTAGTTCATTCCAGTTATAGTCAAGTTGACACCATGGCCATCACAAATCCTAACTGGCTTGGCACCCAGCTGGCTTAAGACTTGCAGTGATCTTCCCTTTCAGCCCCCTGAGTGCCAGGATGACAAGGGTGGGTCACTGTGCTCAGCAGATTTTTATCTTAAGACAAGTTAAGTATACTAATTGGGTCATATACTATTTCTTTTCAAATAGTCAATGTGAGCATCTGAACCACTCTCTTTACAGTTGCCTTGGAATCCTTCTTACGCTTTGATGATTCCATTAGAGAAGCTCCAGCCTTTCATCACTTTCTCTCCTGCACAGTGCGATTGAGCTTTGCTGGAAACTCATATCGCTGTGGATTTTCAGGCAGCAGCCTGACCTTTAGCGCACTGACATTCTAGAGTTATTGGGCACGCTGATGTTCTTGAGTTATTTCTGTTTCCCTTGATGACTTTTCTGTTTCTCCTTTCCAATACTTCCCCACTCTTGTTCACATTTTATTCTCGTCTATTGCTACTTTGTATGCTTCGAATAGAGCTCTGTTGAAACCAGAATAAGACCAAAGACCAAAGCCTGATTCGAGTCCAGTCAATCCCACCTGCCATTGCAAAGCTAACCTTGACAGGCATTGACTGCAGTCTTTCCCACAGCATTGTGAGCACTGTGCCTTCTCTTATGCAGCAAGCATTGATGGTCTGTAGATGGGACCCACCAAAGTCATATTTTTATTTGCAGCATGGTAGCAAGAACATGAGACCCCACCTGCATTCAGAGCCTTGCAGCCATTTATCCTATTCTCCCATGCTGTTTGTCAGAAAGACAGCCCCCGTTTTAATAAGTACAGATGTCATGACCACCTCTAACAGTCACATTCCCTGCCTCTGCCCCAACAACCTGTTCTTGCTTGAAGTGCTCTCACAGAATGGCACGCCATGCTCTTGTATCACCTAAATGACCTGCCCCCACCCACTGTTCATTCTTTCTTCATCTCCAATACTCTTGGTTTTGACTAGGACCAATCCATGAACCATTTGTGATTCTACCATGTTATGGTTAGAAAAATATTTCAGATGTCTTGCTATAATGTGAATGTTTGAGCCTCACTCTTAAATTCCTATGTAGACACCTCTTCTCTGCTGAGGTAGGATTAAGAGGGGCACCTTTGTGGAGTGAAGGTCTCCTGGGTCAGGAGATGAATTACCATGCCTCATAAAAGAGGGCAAAGGAGGCGTGCTTGCCTTCCACTCTGGAAGGCACAAAAAGAATTGCCGGACTCCAGGGATCAGGAAATGAGCCTTCAGTAGACATCAGATCTGCTGGTGCCTTAGCCTTGGACTTCCTGCCTCCAGAATCCATTCTGTGTGCTTTCTCAAAGCACTCTGAGTGAGTGAAGACATTTTATCCTCAGCTTTGTATAAATAAAGATGCTATTACCTTAAGTTACAGAAATTCTTCTTCATCTTGATTTGTTCTGTAAGAACAGAGTCTAGGGCTAGGTGTGTACAGTGGCCTGCAGGTGGCAGTAAAGCACTGGATGAGATGATCCCTCTTCTGTCTCCACTAACCACTAACCATCCACAGGAGCGGGATGCCTATCTGCCTTTGGCTGAGAGTGCCAGCAAGATGTACTTCATCATCTCTGACTTGTCCAAGATTAATAACATGTACCGCTTCAGTTTGGCTTCCTTTCTCCGACTTTTCCAACGAGCTCTGCAGAACAAGCAGGTGAGTTGTTGACCCAGCTAGAGATGTGCTGGAGGCCACTTAAATGTTGAACTTACACTAGTACATTTTTCAGAAAGGTTTTATTATATATTTCAGAGGACCACATGTAACAGTTTTAAACTTCCTTTAGGTGAGACCATTTCTTTAATTCTGTTTTATATTCTTGACAAACTATTATAGTGTTGTTTGGAAACAAAGGAACAGTTTATGGTCTAAGAAAAGTTAATAGTAAGTGACCCCTCAAACACCAATAATTCACAAGTGTTTGTAAAGGAAATAAATTGTCTACTTAGTCATATCACTTGAGCTGTCTCCTTGCCATTTGAAACTATAATATACACAAAGCATTGTTCTCCACAACAGAGGCAAAACTATACACTGCTTTAGCAGGCTTGCTCTCCTTGGGGGAGCTTGACAAACTATCTCACTAAGTAGGGGTTTGGCTATGACACAGCAGGGATGTGTTCTGTGTGTCTGGGAATTCAGCTGAGACTTGAGGGTGTGGCTCAGGTATAGATTCTTCAGTTCTCTGTTGAGTACCAAGGGAGAAGACTTGATGAATAGTTTCTTCACCACAGAACCACTATGGCAGGGTTGATATTTCAGCACAGAGTAGATGGACTTCTTATATGATACTTCGGAACCAAATATATTTATTCCGGTGAATAAGACAGAAGTGGAATCACATTTTGTAACATTTCTGCAGACTTGTCCCAAACAACTAAAAGTATGTCCATATTCAAAACAAGTAAATAGACACCACCTCTTAATGATGAAACCGTTCAGGAATTGGAGTGTCACACTTAAAAAAAAATCTTTAATTTTTCCTTAAATTCTTTTTTTTTTTTGTTCTTTGTTTATTTATTTGTTTGGTTTTCATTCATACATTCTTCCCAGCATTCCAGATAAGTTTCATTTTATGTGTGAGAACATCACTTTTATTTATTTTTTTTTAATTTATTTATTTATTAAGGATTTCTGCCTCCTCCCCGCCACCGCCTCCCATTTCCCTCCCCCTCCCCCGATCACGTCACCCTCCCTCATCTGCTCTAAGAGCAATAAGGGTTCCCTGACCTGTGGGAAGCCCAAGGACCGCCCACCTCTATCCAGGTCTCCTAAGGTGAGCATCCAAACTGCCTAGGCTCCCCCAAAGCCAGTACGTGCAGTAGGATCAAAAACCCACTGCGATTGTTCTTGAGTTCTCAGTATTCCTCATTGTCCTCTATGTTCAGCTAGTCCGGATTTATCCCATGCTTTTTCAGACCCAGGCCAGCTGGCCTTGGTGAGTTCCCGATAGAACATCCCCATTGTCTCAGTGTGTGGGTGCACCCCTCGCGGTCCTGAGATCCTTGCTCGTGCTCCATCTCCTTCTGCTCCTGATTTGGACCTTGAGATTTCTGTCCCGTGCTCCTCTGTCTCTGTCTCCTTTCATCGCCTGATGAAGGTTAATATTCATGAGGATGCCTCTGTGTTTGTCTTTGGGTTCACCTTCTTACTTAGCTTCTCTAGGAACATGCATTATAAGCCCAATGTCCTTTATTTATGGCTAGAAACCAAATATGAGTGAGTACATCCCATGTTCCTCTTTTTGGGTCTGGCTTACCTCACTCAGGATAGTGTTTTCTATTTCCATCCATTTGTATGCAAAATTCAAGAAGTCCTTGTTTTTTACTGCTGAGTAATACTCTAATATGTATATATTCCATACTTTCTTCATCCATTCTTCCGTTGAAGGGCATCTAGGTTGTTTCCAGGTTCTGGCTATTACAAACAATGCTGCCATGAACATAGTTGAGCATATACTTTTGTTGTATGATAGGGCCTCTCTTGGGTATATTCCCAAGAGTGGTATTGCTGGATCCAGGGGTAGGTTGATTCCGAATTTCCTGAGAAACCGAAACACTGCTTTCCAGAGTGGTTGCACAAGTTTGCATTCCCACCAGCAGTGGGTGAGTGTCCCCCTTTCTCCACAACCTCTCCAGCAAAGGCTATCATTGGTGTTTTTGATTTTAGCCATTCTGACAGGTATAAGATGGTATCTTAAAGTTGTCTTGATTTGCATTTCCCTGATCGCTAGGGAAGTTGAGCATGACCTTAAGTGTCTTTTGGCCATTTGAAGTTCTTCTGTTGAGAATTCTCTGTTCAGCTCAGTGCCCCATTTTATAATTGGGTTGATTAGCCTTTTACGGTCTAGTTTCTTGATTTCTTTATATATTTTGGAGATCAGACCTTTGTCAGTTGCGGGGTTGGTGAAAATCTTCTCCCAGTAAGTGGGTTGCCTTTTTGTCTTAGTGACAGTGTCCTTTGCTTTACAGAAGCTTCTCAGCCTCAGGAGGTCCTATTTATTCAATGATGCCCTTAGTGTCTGTGCTGCTGGGGTTATACGTAGGAAGTGGTCTCCTGTGCCCATGTGTTGTAGAGTACTTCCCACTTTCTCTTCTATTAGGTTCAGTGTGTTCGGACTGATATTGAGGTCTTTAATCCATTTGGACTTGAGTTTTGTGCATGGTGATAGATATGGATCTATTTTCATTCTTTTACAGATTGACATCCAGTTTTGCCAGCACAATTTGTTGAAAATGCTGTCTTTTTTCCATTGTATACTTTTAGCTCCTTTATCGAAAATCAGGTGCTCATAGGTTTGTGGGTTAAAGTCAGGGTCTTCTATTCGATTTCATTGGTCGACTTCTCTGTTTTTATGACAATACCAGGCTGTTTTCAATACTGTAGCTCTATAATAGAGTTTGAAGTCAGGGATGGTAATGCCTCCAGACAATCCTTTATTGTATAAGATTGTTCTGGCTATCCTGGGTTTTTTGTTCCTCCATATAAAGTTGATTATTGTCTTCTCCAGATCTGTGAAGAATTTTGATGGGATTTTGATGGGGATTGCATTGAATCTATAGATTGCTTTTGGTAGAATTGCCATTTTTACTATGTTGATCCTCCCAATCCAAGAGCAAGGGAGGTCCTTCCATTTTCTGGTGTCTTCTTCAATTTCTTTCTTCAAAGACTTATAGTTCTTGTCGAATAGGTCTTTCACATCCTTGGTCAGAGTTACCCCAAGATATTTTATGCTATTTGTGGCTATCGTGAAAGGTGATGCTTCTCTAATTTCCCTCTCTGTTTCCTTATCCTTAGTGTATACGAAGGCCACTGATTTTTTGGAGTTGATCTTGTATCCTGCCACATTACTAAAGCTGTTTATCAGCTGTAAAAGTTCTTTGGTGGAGTTTTGGGGGTCGCTTATGTATACTATCATATCATCTGCAAATAACGAGAGCTTAACTTCTTCTTTTCCGATACGAATCCCCTTGATCCCTTTATGTTGTCTTATTGCTATTGCTAGAACTTCAAGCACTATATTGAAGAGGTATGGAGAGAGTGGACAGCCTTGTCGTGTTCCTGATTTTAGTGGGATGGCTTTGAGTTTTTCTCCATTTAATTTAATGTTAGCTGATGGCTTGCTGTAAATAGCTTTTATTATATTTAGGTATGACCCTTGTATCCCTAATCTCTCCAAGACTTTTATCATAAAGGGGTGTTGAATTTTGTCAAATGCTTTTTCAGCATCTAATGAAATGATCATATGGTTTTTTTCTTTCAGTTTATTTATATGGTGGATTACATTGATAGATTTGCGTATGTTGAACCAGCCCTGCATCTCTGGGATGAAGCCTACTTGATCATAATGGATAATTTTTCTAATGTGTTCTTGGATTCGGTTTGCCAGTATTTTATTGAGAATTTTTGCATCGATATTCATGAGTGAGATCGGCCTGTAATTTTCTTTCTTGGTTGGGTCTTTGTGTGGTTTTGGTATCAGGGTAACTGTAGCTTCATAAAAGGAATTTGGCAATGACTCTTCTGTTTCTATATTGTGAAATACATTAAGGAGTATAGGTATTAGCTCTTCTTGGAAGTTTTGGTAGAATTCTGCATTGAAACCATCTGATCCTGGGCTTTTTTTGGAAGGTAGATTTTTGATAACGGTTTCTAGCTCTTCGCGACTAACAGGTCTATTTAGATCGTTCACCTGGTCTTGGTTTAGCTTTGGTATGTGGTACTTATCTAAAAAAATGTCCATTTCTTTTGCATTTTCTAGTTTTGTGGCATACAGGCTTTTGTAGTAAGATCTAATGAGTCTCTGAATTTCCTCTGTGTCTGTGGTTATGTCCCCCTTTTCATTTCTGATCTTATTTATTTGCGTGTTCTCTCTCTGTCGTTTAATTAGTTTGGATAGGGGTTTGTCGATCTTGTTGATTTTCTCCAAGATCCAACTTTTTGTTTCATTGATTCTTTGGACTGTTTTCTGTGTTTCTATTTTGTTGATTTCTGCCCTCAGTTTGATTATTTCCAGTCTTCTACTCCTCCTGGGCACATCTGCTTCTTTTTTTTCTAAAGCTTTCAGGTGTGCTGTTAAGTCTCCGATGTATGCTTTCTCTGTTTTCTTTAAGTGGGCACTTAGTGCTATGAACTTTCCTCTTAGCACTGTTTCATAGTGTCCCATAGGTTTGAGTATGTTGTCTCTTTATTTTCATTAAATTCAAGGAAGACATTAATTTCTTTCTTGATTTCTTCCTTGACCCAGGTGTGGTTCAGTAGTTGACTGTTCAGTTTCCATGAGTTTGTCGGCTTTCTGGAGGTAGGATTGTTGTTGAATTCTAACTTTAATCCGTGGTGATCTGATAAGACACAGGTGGACACTGATATTTTTTTGTATCTGTGGAGGTTTCCTTTGTTTCCGAGTATGTGGTCAATTTTCGAGAAGGTTCCATGGGCTGCAGAGAAGAAGGTATATTCTTTCCTATTTGGGTGGAATGTTCTATAGATGTCTGTTAAGTCCATTTGCTTTATTACCTCCAGTAGTTCTCTTACTTCTCTATTAGGTTTCTGTCTGATTGACCTGTCCATTGCTGAACGAGGTGTATTGAAGTCTCCTACTACTAGTGTGTGTGGTTTGATGTCTGCCTTGAGTTTTAGTAATATTTCTTTTACATACGTGGGTGCTTTTATATTAGGGGCGTAAATATTCAGGATTGAGAGTTCATCCTGACAAATTGTTCCTGTTATGAGTATAAAGTGTCAAGAGGGCGTGGTCCATCATACCATATTGGGATAGAAGCAATCCACACGCTGTCATCCTTTGTGAAAACAAAAGAAGAAACTCCTTTCCAAAGCATCATGTCCTTAGATCCAAATTTTAAAGTCAAGGTATTTTCAAAATATCTGTCTTGGATTAGTTCAGCAGCATTTATAAACAAGTCTCTTTTAGCAGCTGATGTTTCTTCCTCAGCTTTCAAACAATTCAAAGAGAGCATAATAGCATACAGTATCAAAATTCTGTGTGTATTTTCCATCTTTGTGCAGCTTTATTTTAACTCTATTTCGTTTATTTTTACTTTTATTCTTTGATACGCCTTCTCTGTATATCTTTGTCCTGGAATAACTCTGTAGACCGGGCTGTCCTTGAACTCTCAGAGATCCTTCTATCTCTGCCTCCCAGGCATTGGGATTAAAGGCGTGTGCTACCACACCTTGAAGTCTCAGAGGTCAATCTCCCTCTGTTTTCCAAGTGTTGGGATTAAAGGTGTGTCCTACCACACCCAACTACTCTCTTTCTTCCTTTTTTTTTTTTACTTTAAGAACTTTAACTTTTAGCCTGCATATATTTTTAACACACTGTAAATTATTTAAAGGTTTTTTTTGTTTTGTTTTTGAATCTCTCTTTACTGTATCTCTCTCTCTCTTTGTCTGACCACATGAGCCTTTAAATTACTGAGCAATATGGGTAGGATTAAAGCCGTGGCTTTGCCGGCTAGATACAGCGCATTCCTTAGCTTTCCAGCCTCATGGCGGAGGTACCGGCTGTTGCCATTTTTATTGCCTCAACTCTGTGGCGTTTCAAGGTCCCTGCCAGCAAACAAGCTACAACACTCAAATGCTCTCTGTGTAGCTGACCTCCTGCCTCAAAGAGTCAGAGTTTGCCCTGGCCGGACGGCCCACAAAGCCGGCATTTTAAAATGGCTCAACTTTTTTCCTGCTACGGCTGAAAACTGAAAAGCATGCGTTCAGCTTTTCATCAACACCGTTTAAGTGTTTTGTAGCAGGACCTCTTAAGAGCTGCAGGGTTTTGCAGCTAAAGCTGAGTCAGGAAGCCTCTCTTAGATGAGAGTGCTTGCTTGCCTCCGGCAAGCAGAGCAGACCCGAGAAATTGCTGCTACCAAAAGAAAACATGCTTTACTCTATTCTTTCCCAAGCTTTCTCAGGCTTTCTGTGGATGCAGTTGCCCACGTCTGGGTGCCATTCTGTTGATGGAGCTGTGGGCTGCATTCCTGCCTCCAGGCTGCCTGCCTATCTAATGCCCCAAAATAACAACACACAAACTGTATTCATATAAACACTGCTTGGCCCACTAGCTCAAGCCTCTAACTGGCTAATTATCATATTTTGACTAACCCATTTCTAATAATATGTGTAGCTCTAGTCTTATCGGGAAAGATTCAGCATGTCTAACCTGGCGGCTTGCTTCATCGCATCTGCCTGGGAGAGGGGAGCATGGCGTCTGAGCTCACTTCCTCTTCCTCCCAGCATTCTGTTCTGTTTACTCCACCCACCTATGTTCTAACCAAGCAGTTTCTTTATTAATTAACCAATGACCTTCCTCTATCAGTCGTTAACAGTTTAATTCTTCATTTCCCATGTGAGGTTGCGTGGTAAACAATTAACGTGTGCCAGTTCCACACCTTTCACTGGAAACCTAGCTCCATTTCTCTCAACCATTACAATTATTTTACCAGTCTTTTTTTCTGTAGTTATAAACACAAAAATATAAGCTGCTTAGTCTAATTTAATGCCAGAGTTGAAGTTTACAATCCATGTGTTCTGTAAATGACTTCTGAAGTGTTGTGGTTTGTAGAACTCTTGTGCTCTATCCCCATTTCCAGCCGGTCAACCCTGTCTTTTTTGTCTAGTTCACATCTGTTTATTTTGAGTGTGTGTGTGTGCATTTGTGTGTTTGCATGTATGTATGCATGCGTGCGTTTGTAGGTTACACTCAGGAGTTGTTTTCTCCTCCAGTGTGGAAGCCTCAGCAGCAAGCTCCTTTATCCACTCATCTCAATGGTCCTAGGTTTTCTAAATCGGTGGAGATAATAATCAGTAATACAATAATGTTGTGACAGTTATCTAGAACAGAATTCCAGAGTCAGTCTGAGCACTGGAGGTGTGGGTTTCTTTGTACAACTTTCCAAGTTCATATTAAAGCTTGTCTCACCTGAGCTGAATTGGTAAATCAAGTCTTTTAATAAGCCTTACCTCATGTTGAAATAGGTTGTGTTTTTAATGCTATTGCTATCAGAGTGATGTGTGCTAGTTTAACTAGTACTATTGGGAGTTTCATTATTTTTATTATTTCTATTTTGAAATTGATTGTAATCTTCATTTATTAAACCTTTGATTTTATAAATGTAAAGAAATTGCATAGTATAAAATACTGCATTAGTGTACAATATAATGCACTTATTTAGTTAATTTCTTGGGGTTTGTGGTCAAGGATGTTTACTTCAGAACCAACTTGGAGTCTGAAGAATAATTTTTAAAAGTTATTCAGCTAGAAAATATATGTAAATGTTTCCAAATTTCTTAATGGGTTTTCAAATTCTAATCTACAGGACTCTGAAAATACAGAACAGAGAATCCAGTCTCTTGTCAGCTCACTGAAGCATATGGTGTATGAATATATATGCCGGTGCCTGTTTAAGGTAAGGATTCATCAGATATAAACTGCTCCTCACTCCTCTGTCATTGAAATGGGCAGTTGTGTTGACAGACTCTAACTTCTCACCACATACCAAAATGTAGCCAGAAGGAAAAAAGACAAGGTGAGGACACTAGGCTAGCTGCATGTCTGTTGTAAGGTGGAAGGGCCTGCTTGTTGGTCCCATCTGCCCAGCTAGCTTATGCCCGAAATAACCACACAGAAATTGTATTAATTAAAACACTGCTTGGCCATTAGCTCTAACTTCCTATTGGCTAACTCTTACATATTAGTTTAACCCATCTCCATTAATCTGTGTATCACTACATGGCAGTGGCTTACCGGAGATTCTAACCTGCGTCCATCTCAGGCAGAGGATTCATGGCTTCTCCTCTGACTCTGCTTTCTTCCTTCCAGAATTCACTTCTGTCTTCTCTGCCTACCTAAGTTCTGCCCTATCAGGCCCAAAGCAGTTTCTTTATTCATTAGCCAATGAAAGCAACACACAAACAGAAGGAACTCCTATACCACATGTCCTCGGTGGTCTTGTGCTTACTAAAAAGGAGGTTAACCATTGGTAACGTGCCATTTCCCAGCCCAGGTTCCTCATCCTCAAGTCTAGTATCATCTGGGGACATGTTTGTGTGAAGTGGCAGATCTGTGCCTGTGAGATATTCACTATTATTGCAGCTGTCAGTTGCTAATAACATGCCCTCCTCTTTCTCTCATTTGTGAACACCTAGTGTTTCTAGGCATTGCCTAGTGTCCTCTGGTGTCTTAGTGACTTTTCTAATTATGTAAAGAAACACCATGACCAAGGCAATTTATAAAGGGAAGCATTTCCAGTGGGTGAGAGTCCATGACCATCATGGTTGGGGAGTGTGGCAGCAGACAGACAAGCACTGTGCTACAACAATAGCATCGTAGCTACAGCAATAGCATGGTAGCTACAGCAATAGCATGGTAGCTACAGCAATAGCATCGTAGCTACAGCAATAGCATCGTAGCTACAGCAATAGCATGGTAGCTACAGCAATAGCATCGTAGCTACAGCAATAGCATCGTAGCTACAGCAATAGCATCGTAGCTACAGCAATAGCATGGTAGCTACAGCAATAGCATCGTAGCTACAGCAATAGCATGGTAGCTACAGCAATAGCATCGTAGCTACAGCAATAGCATCGTAGCTACAGCAATAGCATCGTAGCTACAGCAATAGCATCGTAGCTACAGCAATAGCATCGTAGCTACAGCAATAGCATGGTAGCTACAGCAATAGCATGGTAGCTACAGCAATAGCATGGTAGCTACAGCAATAGCATGGTAGCTACAGCAATAGCATGGTAGCTACAGCATTGTGCTACAGCAATAGCATCGTAGCTACAACAATAGCATGGTAGCTACAGCAATAGCATGGTAGCTACAGCATTGTGCTACAGCAATAGCATGGTAGCTACAGCAATAGCATCGTAGCTACAGCAATAGCATGGTAGCTACAGCAATAGCACGGTAGCTACAGCAATAGCATCGTAGCTACAGCAATAGCATCGTGGCTACAGCAATAGCATGGTAGCTACAGCAATAGCATGGTAGCTACAGCAATAGCATCGTAGCTACAGCAATAGCATGGTAGCTACAGCAATAGCATGGTAGCTACAGCAATAGCATGGTAGCTACAGCAATAGCATCGTAGCTACAGCAATAGCATGGTAGCTACAGCAATAGCATGGTAGCTACAGCAATAGCACCGTAGCTACAGCAATAGCACCGTAGCTATAGCAATAGCACCGTAGCTACAGCAATAGCATGGTAGCTACAGCAATAGCATCGTAGCTACAGCAATAGCATGGTGGCTACAACAATAGCACGGTAGCTACAGCAATAGCACGGTAGCTACAGCAATAGCATGGTAGCTACAGCAATAGCATAGTAGCTACAGCAGTAGCATGGTAGCTACAGCAATAGCATCGTAGCTACAGCAATAGCATGGTAGCTACAGCAATAGCATAGTAGCTACAGCAGTAGCATGGTAGCTACAGCAATAGCATCGTAGCTACAGCAATAGCATGGTAGCTACAGCAATAGCATGGTAGCTACAGCAATAGCACGGTAGCTACAGCAATAGCATAGTAGCTACAGCAATAGCATGGCAGCTACAGCAATAGCACGGTAGCTACAGCAATAGCATCGTAGCTACAGCAATAGCATCGTAGCTACAGCAATAGCATGGTAGCAACAGCAATAGCATGGTAGCTACAGCAATAGCACGGTAGCTACAGCAATAGCACGGTAGCTACAGCAATAGCACGGTAGCTACAGCAATAGCACGGTAGCTACAGCAATAGCACGGTAGCTACAGCAATAGCACGGTAGCTACAGCAATAGCACGGTAGCTACAGCAATAGCACGGTAGCTACAGCAATAGCACGGTAGCTACAGCAATAGCACGGTAGCTACAGCAATAGCACGGTAGCTACAGCAATAGCACGGTAGCTACAGCAATAGCATGGTAGCTACAGCAATAGCATGGTAGCTACAGCAATAGCATCGTAGCTACAGCAATAGCATGGTAGCTACAGCAATAGCATGGTAGCTACAGCAATAGCATGGTAGCTACAGCAATAGCATCGTAGCTACAGCAATAGCATGGTAGCTACAGCAATAGCATGGTAGCTACAGCAATAGCATGGTAGCTACAGCAATAGCATGGTAGCTACAGCAATAGCATAGTAGCTACAGCATTGTGCTACAGCAATAGCATCGTAGCTACAGCAATAGCATCGTAGCTACAGCAATAGCATGGTAGCTACAGCAATAGCACAGTAGCTACAGCAATAGCATCTTAGCTACAGCAATAGCACGGTAGCTACAGCAATAGCATGGTAGCTACAGCAATAGCATTGTGCTACAGCAATCCACCAGCGAGGGACAGAGAGAGCTAAAACCTCGAAGCCCACCATTCCCAGGGACACACCTCCAACAAGGCCTTACCTTCTCAAACAGTTCTACCTACTGCGGAACCAAGTATTCAAACTTATCAGCCTGTGGGGCATTCTCCTTTAAACCTCCAGCCTGCATTGTGTGGTGCAGTTGTTTCCTTGCTGCTAGAGTCACAGGGCAGGGAGTTGCTGGCTTCTGAGTTATGAAGAGCGACTTTCTGAAGATGTCTTCTTCTTAGGAAGGATCTAGAACAGTGTTCAGTGTGAGACTCCGGAGACTTAAGAACCAAGTTTAGGCCTTTAGAGCCAGTCCTGGGGGTCAGCTCACCACATAAAGAGCTCCCACAAAGTCCGGCATCTGAGTCTAAGGAGCTGTTAGCACAGTTTAGTGCTACACACTCAGGAAGTCCTGAATGCTGTGTTGTGTTAGTCGAGGCAGAGCCGACCCTCAGTGCAGAACTTCTGCACATGTGTACAGAAGTCCTCTTTCAGGGCTGGAGAGATGGCTCAGAGGTTAGGAGCATTGCCTACTCTTCCAAAGGTCCTGAGTTCAATTCCCAGCAACCACATGGTGGCTTACAACCATCTGTAATGGGGTCTGGTGCCCTCTTCTGGCCTGCAGGCATATACACTGACAGAATATTGTATACATAATAAATAAATACATAAATAAATATTAAAAAAAAGAAGTCCTCTTTCAGTGGGAACAGTACCTCTTCCTTCCAAAGGCTCACTAAGGTTCTGAAACCTCCCACTTAGCTCTCAATTTTACGTTGTGGAAGACTGAATTGTGAGCAGACTGTCCTTGTAGTCATCTCTGGTTTTACGTTGTGGAAAATTGAATTGTGAGCGGACTCTGTCTTTGTAGACATCTCTGGTACAGGACAGTAAGATTCCCTCGCATTTTTCGCCATTACGAATGGCTGCACTGTGCATAGTACCTTTGTCTTGTGTGCAGATTTAAGTATTTTGATTCAGTAGATTTCTGGATAAAAGTGTATTTGCTTGTCTACTTGTTATTGTGTGTTTCCATCTGAACTAGTTGGTACTCTTACCCACAGGAAGCTGAAAGCACCTCTTTCTTTGGTTGCTTATCAAACTGGGGGACACACACAGCAGAGGACATGAAGTTGGGACAGATATGTTGCAGAGCGGCTGAGAGGAGTTGGTGGGAGGTAGTTGGGGGTGAATGGAATCAAGATAGATGTTTTGGAATTTTCAAGGAAAAACGTTGTAAAACTAAAAATACCATAAACATTCTCCTTTTTAACTCCAGTTTTATCATTCTGTTCAGCTTATATTTTTGTATTTCACTTATTATTATTCTTATTTGTGATAATTAAGGCTCTTTGCTGTTAAGCCCATGCCATATATTTTATAATGTAATTGGCAAAGGGATAGTTTTTGTTTTAGTGCACTCTATGGAAGCTTCTTTGAAGTCACTTTATCCTTTAAAAATACTTTGAGGTCACGCTAAGTAGCTTCTAAAAGGTCACAGTAGGAGAGAGGCTAGGAAGCTGGTTCAGTCCTTCAGTGTGTATTCAGAGTCTCTTCTTGTCTACTCTGAGCTTTCTTAATCTGTCAGGAACAATTGGCAAGTCCTAAAAATACAATTTGTAAGATACTTTTTAATAAATAAAATGTTTGTTTTGTCAAATTCCTTTCTGTCACTATAGAGTATGATTTCAGGATTCCATAGTGTCTGAGTAATAATGGTGAAAGTTGAGAAGCTACATCAGTCATAAACGATGAGATATACTCCTCAGAATTTATACTGTAGCATTAATAAGGGCAGAAGTGGTTTCATGTCCTTGTGAAAGCCTTCTGGGTTTGTAGCAGTCAGCCTGACATTACCCTGCCTGCCAGAGCATCACTCACGCAGCTCTGCCCTCATTTGGTGACAGCAATGGGCTCCAGTGGATGAGTGTTCAGGTCCATCAAACTGAGTGCAAGTTGACTGGGAACAGAAAATAACTGATCTGTTTTGTATCAGGTAATGTGGACTTTTACTAAACTGAGCCAAGTAGAGAAAGCTGCCTGGCTATTTCTACTTAGGTGACTGGCTTTGCCATTTCACTTTCTTCAGGTCAGGACACTTATTTCAGTACTTACTTAATGAAATGTATAAATTATATATTTGTTTTCTCCAAACTTGTCATATTAATAAAACTACATGGAAGTAACTCATGCTTTTAGTACCCACCCCCCCCATTAATCTTTTGGGATAAAGGAAACTGTGTGTATAGGTTTCCACTGTGATGAGAGGATAAGGGAAAGAGGGCAGGGAATAGCATTTCAGAGCACTTTGGGGCAGGAAGGCTGAGGGACGGTGCTGGGAGGAGCACTTGGAGAGTGCTGTTGGGGAGCAGTAGGGAGGAGCAGTAGGGAGCATGGGGCTTTGGGGGAAGTTCTAGGGGGAGCATTGAGAAGTAACTCTGGGAGGAGATTTAGGGGAAACTGGGAGGAGCACTGGGGAGCATTAGAGGGAGCTCTGGGAGGAGCAGGAGGGAGTACCAGAGAGAGGCACTGGGAGGAGCTGTGGATGGAGCACTTAGGAGCACTCTGAGAGGAGCGTTGAAGGGAGCTCTGGGAGAGATGTCTCTAAGTTACCTCTTCCTTGTGCAATACTGCTTTCAAAAATCTCACATGTAGAGAGAACAGTGGGTGAGAAAGAAAAAAAAATTTCTTCCTTTTGTATCTTCCTTTCTAAATGAATTTGCTCATTTGAGTATCATTCAGGTGGATATTGTTTTTAAACAAACTATTACTAATACCTCATGATTATTAACTAATAACTTATACTCTTAAAAACTTTATAATCTATTGAAGTGGGTCTTAATAATTTAGGCAGTTTTCTTCTACATAGATAACTCTGGTCTTTCCATGTTCTGCCCTCTCTTCCTCGTTGTATCATAAATGTGCATAGAGTTACCTGTTAAAATGTCCAAGTTAGGGGCAGCCCCAGAGCAAAGGCTTGAGTTCTGTGCTGTCTCATCTCCTTTGCCGTGGCTTAGGGCTTTCTCCCTTGGGTGCCAGGAGTCTGGTACTTCTCAGTGAACAGATTTGAAAGGGTTGACTACTGTAGAACAGCCTTAGATTTGGTAGCTTCCAGTTTTTACTGTTCTTGAGAATTATAGGATTAGAAGAATAGTTTTGATGTGTGTTTCCTTTTCAGTATTATGCAGTTTGCCATAAGTCTGCCGTTATGTCTGAGTGTTATTACCAGATTGATGTGGTAGGTAAGAACCATATGTGTATTTAATTCCTGCAATAGGACTATATAGTTCTAAGAGATTTTGAATTAACTTCTCTTTACTTGGATGTAGAGGGTGCTGAAGTTGCAATTAAAAAGCATTCTACTTAATGCTGATGCTTGAGATTTCTTGATAGCGGATGGATGACCAGTGAAACACTGAGTACAAACATGAACTTGTTCTCTTACAGTCTACGAAGACTCACACTATACTAACCCTCATCCAATGGATTCCGTTAGCTATTTCCTGGAGTGTTGTATGTAATTGAATGGAATGTGGTGGACACCGAGTGTCCTGGTCATCTTTTGTTTATCTTCCTTCCTTCAGTCAGTAGGGTTCATTGGGCTTTTTGGAATAGATTCTAACAGAACGCAAACATATTGAGATAAAATGACACTGAACTAAGATTGAGCAAAGGCAATGAGGGATTTTATGAATCTAAAATATTTGCTCAATTGTGGATGATGACAAAATTTCTTTTTAAAAAAACAAGACTGAAAACTTCTTAGTTTGATTCATGCATCTGTAATCTTACTTAACTTGATTGGAAATGATGTGCTCCACTTAACACTTCCCTCCCCCTCTTTACGTTGTGGCTTTTGTTTCATTTTTGACTCTTGGTTCTTCCTTATGACATCCTTGTTAACTGTTGTGACTAAGGGATTCATCATTACAACTAGACAACCAGAAGGACATCAAACAATGATTTATTCCGCCATTTCTACCTTTAAAAATGATGGAAGAAGATTGTGGCTGGTCTGGTTTTAGAATGTTGGACTCTAGCATCCAAACACCGAGGAGGAGTCGCCCCCAGAGACCACCTCACACACCACAGCCGATGCAAAAGCATGAGGATTTTATTAATTCTGTCATGACAGGGTCCCCCAGCATTTGGGAAGCCGAGGGACCTCGAATAGTGGGTACAGTCTACTTTTAAAGGGGCCACAGAAGCAAGGGGGGTTGTTCTTTGACTATTCTGATTGGCTTATTTGAAAGGACTATTACCAATAATTGACTGGAGAGCTGTTGCCAGATCAGATGAGGTAAGAGGTCATTTTGACCCCGTTTCCCAGGGGACCGAACCAAAACATACATATATGGGTAATTGTTCAGGAACTGAGTACGTACGAGTGTAGCTGTTAGGTCCTTGGTTCCCAGGGGAGGAGGGGAAGCACTATGGCACAGAGGCTGAGAGGATTCAGAATTGTCAGAAATGGCTTCAGAATTGTCTTAAAGTCTTACAAGAACATGTATCAACCTTGCATTAGGATATATAACACTATAATTCCGTGTTGTCCCCTAAAGTGAAAATAGCGCCTGTAACCAGAAAGCAAGGAGGAGACTAAGCACCTTACTGTTACTGACCACGCATTTTCACCAGTGTTGGGTGCCTGTTTGCTCTGTAGTTATTAGCTTTAGCTTACAGATCCCAGGGAGTGATTGGAGGCTTGTAGAGTGGCAGAAGGTTTCCTGCTTTCTGTATCATGATGTCACTGTAGTGTTCTGAGTGCAAAGGAAACAACAACTGGACAAATACAATAAATGCTGTGAGTTGTGTGTGTGTGCATGTGTGTCGTAAGGGGTAACACAGTGACAGAGACACCAAAGCCATGTGTTTAATCATCTTGTTAATATTCTGTTTATGTTTATTCTCTTAATAAAGAGACAGTTTGAATATTTGTTTTTTCTGTGTGTAGAACCTGAAGTCACTTGTTATTACTGGTGAAAAAAACCCCAATTATAGAACGATATCATCCAAAATTTAAAGACACTTAAGAAATAGCAAAGTGTAACCCTGTTCTTTTTTGCAGGCTGACCAGTTGATGTTTGCTTTGCATTTTGTTCGAGGTATGCATCCTGAACTTTTTCAAGAAAATGTAAGTATTATTGAATGAAGGAAATCTTGGAACTACAGAGAAATCCGCTAACAGGGTTTTCTTAAGCTAGAGATGACTTAGGCTGGAGTTGTCTGCACATTAGCTGGTCTTTTCTTTTTTTTTTCTTTTTCTTTCTTTTTTTTTTTTTTTTTGAGACATGGTTTCTCTGTGGCTTTGGAGCCTGTCCTGGAACTAGCTCTGTAGACCAGGCTGGTCTCAAACTCACAGAGATCTGCCTGCCTCTGCCTCCCAAGTGCTGGGATTAAAGGCGTGCGCCTGAGTGATGGGTGTGAGATGCTGTTTGAAGGTCTTTTCTCTGATGTATACTTAGGATCGCAGGTTACAGAAAGGAAGGAATCTAAGTGATTTCCCAGGGTACTTGGGTTACTGTGAACCCGGTGCACTTACTCGGGCTGGGTACCGGAGAGTCAGTCTCCTGGCTTTCCTGTCCGAAGTAGAGCAACTGAGAAAGGGGAAGTGGTAATATGGGCACACAGTTGTGTCATCTGTCACCGCTGCTCACCTATCAGGAGTCAGCAGATAAATGGGGGTGGGGTGGGGTACACAGTTATCACATGAGCCCATAGGGTCATGTCGTGTTCTTTGTCCAGCATCTTTTTTCTGGTCTGCCATACAACCACATCTAATATGATACTCACTGGAGCTAGAAGTAAGTTTAAAGAGAATTGTGTTAGTGTTCTTTTTATTGCTGTATGAATACCATAGATGGAGAATTGACTAGAAGGGGGGCTAAGAGAGTCCAATCTGTTGCCTCCCAGCTCTACCTGGTAGATTGCAACTGTCTTCTGGATTTTCATATCAAGCAGTTAATGGGCACAGGCCATTCCCAGCTCTACCTGGTCAGATTGTAACTGTCTTCTAAATTTTCATATTCACAGCTCTACCTGGCTTCTCTTGTCGTTTCTAATTCCACATGTTGTTGCTTGTTTGCTCACCTTTTCCTGAATTGATTAACTGGGCTCTAATAATTTTATCAACTTGGCTAGCCTTCATATAATTTTGAAAACTATAATTAGTATGTTTTCAGGCCTTCTATGTCCTATTGTGCCTTCCTGGAATACTTTTCTTAATTTCTGCAGCACAAACAAGTTTTAAACTTGGTAGACTTCACTGTGTGTGTATGAGTGAGCAGTGGTGCATGGAAGAACAACAGTTAAATGTCTGCATGGTGAGTGTGCCACACGAGGTACACACGCGTTTGTGTCTTAGTACAGTTCCCTCTGGTGGCTTTCATGTGTAGTGCACATGACTCCCTAATGCTGACCTGCTTGCAGAAGTGGGAGGTGCTTTCTTCTTGTTCTGAGGAAGCTGTATTGAAAGATGTCCTATAAGAAATTTAAGCTAATGTTGGCTGGTTGTGTTCTGATATTCTTTGTGTCCCTCATGTTTTACTCACTAGGAATGGGACACGTTTACAGGTGTGGTTGTTGGAGACATGCTGCGGAAAGCTGTAAGTTAAAATGTCATTTCCCTCTGGGAAAAACATTCTTGCCTTGGGGTTTATGAAATACAATTGCATCATAGGAGTTTAAAACTGTTGTTGAGTTGTACTTTTATTAGAAGAGTGTGTCCTGGTCTGTGCTCACTTACTGTAAAATGGGCTTAATATATTTTTAGACCTTGAAAAGTTACATTTTTAGAGAAAAATATTAAATACTAAGATTAAATACAGTGCTTATTTTTTTTTACAGAACTTGTATGTTGTGTTAAGAAAAATGTCATAATCTTTAGCAAAATTAATGCTTTCTTTTTTTTTTTTTTTTTTTTTTTTTTTTTTGGTTTTTCGAGACAGGGTTTCTCTGTGGCTTTGGAGCCTGTCCTGGAACTAGCTCTGTAGACCAGGCTGGCCTCGAACTCACAGAGATCCGCCTGCCTCTGCCTCCCGAGTGCTGGGATTAAAGGCTAACTGAAGCTGTAAAATTACTTTTTATTACTTTAATAAGTCTGTTTGGAACATACAAAATTTAAATAAATAATAGATAATTATTGTGAAATTGATGCAATGAAAGTCCAACACAATCTACGTCATTCTGGACTGTACAGGGCGGGGGCTCTCCATAATCACCACAAGCAGCCGAGTAGCATCCACGGGAGGTAAAAAGGCAGTTCAGTTCAGCACAGCTAAATAGCCAGTGTTGCTTCAAACTCTGGGAGTCTGACCCTGAGTTTATTTTAGGCATATTTAAGCACAACACAATTTGGTGAAAACTTTTCCGGTGATAATGAACTCAATCCCGTGTGCATAATAAAGCATGAATAAATCTCCTTGAGGAACGAAGTAACAATATGAAGACCAGACATGACTATATTGAATCTCTATAGAGTACACGTGACAGCTACCATAAAGATGGCTTTTATAGACTGACTGATAAAAATAAGCGTATGTTAAGGGTTTGAGGGAGGGTCTGGTGGCACAGATGGCACAAGGCAGGAATGCAGCTTTCCAGGCAGACAACAGCTCATGCACTCCTTCCTGTGAAGGGGCAGCTCTGTGCACCTACTTTCCAGGCCCCCCACAGATGGTTAAGCGCACACACACACACACACACACACACACACACACACACACACACACACAATGAATGCCATGTTGTTATATAACAGTGGGCTTCTTCTCTCTAACAATGTTACATGGAATTTTACCACTGTGACTTAATAAATGTAGTATATAGAATGTTTTGTTTTCAAACTTGTGTTGACAAAAATAGCTATTCAATTGCTTTTTTTAAAAAAATATTTGAGTTTTACCAAATGCATTAAGGAAAGTTGCTTTTACTGAAGGACTCTCAACAGAGAATTCGTGATCAACTTCCATCTTGGATAGATCAGGAAAGAAGCTGGGCAGTGGCAACACTGAAGGTATTTTATTTTTTTTAACTAATATTTTTTGTTAAAAGATTGTGTGTATGTGTTTATATATGGTCTGTCTGCGCACATGTGTGCTGGTGCATATGGAAGTCAGAAGTCAGGGCTGAGGATCTTACTTTTGCTGTGGGAACTCCTTCAGCTGATAGCCTTTAAGAAGCTGGCCCATTTTGGACGTGCTCTCATGTAGTACAAGTGCAGACGGAAAGTGTGTGTGCACAGCCCCTTTTTTCTGCTGGACTCAGTTCCAGTTCCCAGCGCTTGCAGAGACTTCGGATCGCTACCCTTACTGGGAGTTTATCCCCAAATAAATGAGCCTTTGTTATACTCCATTCTGGGCTAGGAACTCTTTGATACAACTACATACTTTATTGCATTCCTTTTTTTTCCTCCCTGAGACAGGGTACTTACTGAGCCCAGAGCCTACCAATTGGGTAGACTGAGTTAGGTGGAATTACCAGCAAATACACGGGGGTCCTGGTGTTTGTGATAATCAGATCTAGAATTACAGACTCAGGCCACCACGCTTGGTGCTTCATGCATGTTCTGGGGTTCTGAACTCATGTTTGCATAGTGGTGATCCTTAGCCCAATTTCTATTGAAACTTTTTTTTTTGAGGGATATTTTATTTTTGTGTGTGTTTTACTTGCGTCGACATTTTGTATGTGCAAATTATTGATATCAGTGTTGATAATTCTATAGTAAAGACATAAAATTTCTTCGTTTAAAATACCAAAGAATTAGTGTGGTGTCTGCCTCCCCCAGCTTATTTTTAATTGCTCAGCCCAAAGCATTGTGTTTGTAGAGATGAAAGACAAATGCATCCTACTAACTTTGTTCCCCCTTTCCTGTCACTGGCCTGTTTTCCTTACAACTGTATAGTACTACAGCAGCCCACAGAGAAAACAATAAATATGTCCAGCAATTATTGGTGACTCCCTCTGAGCTGTTCTGCAAGGTTGAAAATGGCTCTCTTGTTTCATGGTTCCAACAGCATCTAAGGCAGCTGCTCTGATTGCATTGCTTTAACAGTGAAGGGGGATGAGGCAAAGCTGAAGTCTGTGCTTCAGTCTGGAGTCTTTTACCCCTACACTGTATGCCTTTTTCCCCATAATTTTTGTTGATAAAGTGAGCGGGCTTCTCTTCATATCCTATTTTATTCTCTTCATTGATTATTCACTTCACGCTTATTATTAGCCATTATAGTATCAATGACCAGAGTTTTTTTTTAGTTCACCTAGCTTAAATCAACCTGCTGACCTTTCCTTTCCCTGTGAAATGGCATTTTGCCAAGAACTCAGTAGTCTGCTGTTTGCTCAGAATTCTCCCATCTTCTACATAAAAGGAGCCATGAAATCTTTTGCCATCTCACCTTGGCCTGCTTGAGAGAGAATTCTATTTAGTTCATTTAGCTAGAATTTCTCTTACCCTGAAGTTTTCTCAGTAACTGACTTCAGTTCTACTTCTTGGATATATACATATGTATTTTCTGAGTTGTGTTAAGAATTAAACCTGTTGTGTATTGATATCTTCCCATTATAATAACTTTGAGTCAGATCTGCTCTTACCTCTTAACTGTTATGCAGCTGTGGGATGGCAAATGTTTATTTTATATACTACGAAACTCTTCCACTAAAAAACTCATTGTCAAGTACCCCCAAAATTGCCATTTGATATGGCTGGTTCTACACAAGATCCACAGTCCTGAATGCTTGATTGGATGCCTAGTACATGGCAGAGGACATACTAGCTGCTGAATCACCCATCTCAGAGCACTGACTCATAATGGGACGATTATGTAATGCATAGTTCACTGGTGTTATTCGTGGTCGGACTTAAATGCCAGTCCTTATAAAGCTAACAGACAACTATTAGATATTATCCAGAGTCTTAGAATCATTAAAACTGATTAAGTTAAATGTGAGTTGTTAAGTTTTGTTGTTTAAAGTTTAGTTGGTTTATATAATTATATATATATCTATTATATCTATAGATACATGGTATCAGTACAAATAATTATTTAGATATGGGTACAGATGATAGGTATAGTATCCTAACAGTCTTGATGTATGTGTCTGTGCATGAAGTTCCATACTACAGATACAAGCCTTCCATTGTTTTAAAAGAAAACACCCATCTGTACAGATGTGCACTGCTGTTCATATTGTCCATTCTTGGAAAAAGTTGGAGAAAGGGGAACATTGAGATAGAAGTACTGGATGGATATATTTGGGTAAATCTCTGAGATGTGGCATTGTTTAAAGCAAAAACTCGTGTTGAACAGACACCTAGGAACTAGCAATGTGGGTTTGAACATTTAGAGGCAAAAGAAATAATGTGGTCACATATAGAGACATAAGCAAATATGGCTTGCAGAAGTCATGCTTTCTGAAGGATTTGCTGGTGTTCAAAAGACCAGAGGTGGACAGAAGGTAAACCTGTAAAGGGGAATTATTTCAAAATTTACATTCTTTCTCTCTCCTCCTCCCCCCCTCTCTCCCTCTCTCCCCCCTTCCCCCCCCCCACATGCACGCACGCACACACATTCTCACGCATACGCATGCACACACACACACTGTGTGCTAGGAGTTTAGTATAGTACTGATTTCAGTTCGGAAGACATGAACAGGTAGGAATGCAGGCAGTGAACAAGGAGGAGTTGTTGGCTGTCAGTGTTCCCAAGAGCCAACCGCATCTAAAGCAGTAAAAAACTGGCTCAACTCACTATGCATGATTGTTGCTGAAGGTGATCCAAAGTAGGAGGGAGGGACTAGATGAGAGACTGAGGGTGGGGATTCTTACTAAGCTCATGTAGAAGTGTCTTGGTAAGACTTCCACAGACAAAGTCTTCCACAGAGAAAGGCTGAATCTGAAACCCAGGTGAGATGCCCCCGTAGCACCATAGCAAAGTTGGGTCAGAAAAGAGCATGCTTGTTGCTAGGGCTGCACTTTGACTTGGACATGAGCTCAGTTGTGCTGTCCCTAGGACTTGCACTTGGTTTTGATGATAGTGGAAACAGCTAGGTACCAATGTCTTCCTGAACAGAAAATATCTCTTATGATTGTTGACCTATAGAATACTATCTTAGGAGTAGTTTGCTGGCTTTAATGTGGGTGTTTCTAGCCATGAAATGTGAGACAAACTATCGCCACGTAGAAGACAAGTAATAAGCATCTATAGTAATTAGTGTCCCTTGACTTTAGTTGTTTTTAAAGGTATGCTCATGTGCACATGGCTGCAGCTCCTTACATGTGCTAGTTTCCATTTTAGATCGCGCTCCCCAGTCTCTACCAGACTCTCTGCTTTGAAGACATGGCACTTTGGCGGACTTACTATCATCACTCAATGTGTGAACAGGAGTTTCCATCAATTCTTGCAAAGAAAGTTTCCTTATTTCAGCAGGTATAATTTAATGTAATCCAAGTGTAGAACAAAATCAAATGTGTGATGTTTCTCTTGTCCTTGAGGTGCCATTTAAGTAA
This sequence comes from Microtus pennsylvanicus, assembly GCF_037038515.1. Taxonomy (NCBI): domain Eukaryota; kingdom Metazoa; phylum Chordata; class Mammalia; order Rodentia; family Cricetidae; genus Microtus; species Microtus pennsylvanicus. Next base: position 111,501,381 of record NC_134581.1, read on the forward strand.
AAGCTTTGCCTTTAATGTATTATGTAACTTCATATACATGCGGGAGGAAGCGCTTTCTGCTTTGGCCACCTTACCCAGACAGAGCCCTGGCAACATTTCTGGGTGGGTATCTCTCTGTACCTCTTGTTAGTCCCTCTGCCTCTGGTCCCAGTGGGACCCTGTGATAGGAAAAAAGCTCTTTAAAAAAGCAGCTAAGCATAAATCATATAGATTCTCCATTCACTTATTTTAAAGTCGTAGCTTAAAAAAGGATTTAATGTGAAGGAAAGGGAACTTCTAAAACTCCATTTCAAAGGGGAACCCTGAGATCTCTCACTGGGTGTCTTTAATTTCAACTTGGCAAGTGGCTCTGGAAATCAGCACCTAGGAAATGGTCATCCACTTGCCTTGTGTCTGAGTTGTCTATTTTTTTTTTTTTTTGATTTTCGAGACAGGTTCTCTGTAGCTTTTTTGGTTCCTGTCCTGGAACTAGCTCTTCTAGACCAGGCTGGCCTTGAACTTGTCTATTATGAAAGCCAATTCATTCTGTTTTCTTGTGCAATGAATGCTATCTCACTGGATGTACTTAAAACAAACAGCAAACCATCTGAAAATGAGCATTTACACATCAAAGGAGTGTTATACATCCACAGATGCCAGGCAGGCAGCTGCCAGATGCTGAACATTTACCCTGCCATCTAACTGGCCACTGGCCTTTTATAGGATCTTGAATACATATCTAACTCATCCTAGGCTTACTTCACATAAGAACTTTAAGGAGTTTTTGACATAGAAGGGAAGTCTTGGTTCATAACTGTTGTGACAGTTCCAAATATAGTAAATAGTGTGCAAGATTGGTTACCCTTGTATTTCTGTAAACATTAATTAGTAATCATTGACTGTTGTTTAGTTAATCCTGCTGAGAAACATCTATGTACAAAATTCTCCGTTTGTTTTAGGTTCTTGTTGTTCAGGCTCTTCGACCGGACAGACTGCAGAGCGCCATGGCTCTGTTTGCCTGTAAGACCCTGGGTAAGCCCTGCCCCTTGCAGACTACACCTCTGACCCGGGGTGACTCCTTTGGGACTTAGAGTTCATTTTGTGCTAACTCTAGTAAAAATGTTTTAAGGTCTTTTATTATTTGTTTTTATTTTCATACAACTTTTAATCTCACAGCTGGGCTAGGCACTAATCTATGAGCTGTCATCAGAGAGGCCTCACCCAGCAACTGATAGGAACAGAATCAGAGACCCACAGCCAAATGCTAGGTCGAGCTCAGCGAATCCTATGGAAGAGGGGAGAAAGGATTGTAGGAGACAGTGGGGTCAAGAAAACACACAGAACTTGGGGTCCCAGGGGCTCACAGAGACTGAACTGACAACCAGGGAGCCTGTGTGGGACCAGCCTAGGTCCTCTGCATATATGTTACAGATGTGTAACTTGGTCTTCTTGTAAGACTCCTAACGGTGTGAGCAGGGCTGTCTCTGCTTCTTAGACCTGTTCCTCCTGCTGGATTGCCTCATCCAGCCTTAATAGAAGAGGAGGTGCTTAGTTTCACTACTTGATATACTATGGCTGGTAATATCCCTGGGAGGCCTGGAAACAGAAGTAGAGGAGTAGACGGGAGATGGTTGGGGTAGAAAATAGGAGAGGAAGGAGGGGAAACTCTAGTTGGGATATAAAAACTAAAAAATAAATAAGCAAAAACAAAAAGCAAAAAAAAAAAACCCTGTTAAACATAAAGTTGTAAAATATGCCTCTAGATTCAGGTCATTACTCTTAAGTGGCTGTTAGGGCAAATTTCCCTGTAGCTGGAGTAGCTCCCTCTGAAACTGCTTTCATCTTTATGGGTTGCTGCTGTGAAGAACAGGAGGGGAATCAGGGTGCAGCATGCATCTTTCCATACCTACAAGTGCCTCTTGGCCTTATTGATGGCACTGAATTCATCTTTTCAAGTGTTTACCACAAAAGTCTTACTGGCTGTTTGTACTCATTTCTCCTTTGGAGACTTGTGGAAGCCCTGCTTGTTTGTATGGTCATTCCCTGGACATTACGGCTTCCCATCCTCTCTCATGTTTATGTTTCTGTGTCATTTTCTTTTACACATTAGCTTAAGCAAGTATATTTTAAGCTCTTAATTGAAGTGGGCATTTTCAACTTTTTATAAGATAATCATGTTGACAAAAGAAATTTACCTACGATAGGAAATTTGTTATTCCCTATCTGAATAGACTGCAGACTTGTGAGAGCCTGTTGAGAGGAGGAAGTGCAGGGGAGCTGTTTGAGTACACTTGGCTCTTGGTGGCAGGTCATGCTGGGGCAAGACGACTAGCTTCTTTTGAGTATTTTCCTTCACAGAAAATTGCTTGTTATTCAAAGTGCTTATGTGATTTAGACAGCGGATAAATAGACTGTTTGGTGTGATGTTTAGCGCAGCAGGTGGTGAACAAATGGAATTTATAGTGACATTAGATTGTTGGGCTCCAAAGGAGGAAAGCGGAGCGCAGTGCCTGTCAGTGAGGGTGTGAGGGGTACTCTGTGCCTCCACTGGACTCCCTCTCATGGTGCCAGGAGACAGTCTTCATCCTGTCTCAGGACAGAAGCGTTTGCTTGGATGATTGCAGTCTGGAGATGCTGCAGTCTACCTCCTCATTTCTTCAATCGGTCAGTGTGGTAGTCAGGATCCACTGATGGCCATGTGGCAAGCAGAGGGTACCTCATCGGAAAAGTGTTACAAAAACACATTCTTGGAAGCATTCATAAGTAGTAGTATTAATAGTTGAGTGAGTTTTAGAGAAAAAAATGTAATATGAGATTAAAAATTAACCAAATAGTCTCTATGTCATATACTTATTTTTAGAGTTTTTTAATTGAAATAGAAATATACCACTTTCCCTACTCATTTTCTTATCTCCAGCCACTCCCAGATATTCTTCCTCAAACCCTACCTGTTTCCCCTCCACTCTCAAGTTCACAGCCTCTTTTTCTTTTATTATTATCCTGTGTGTTTTCACGGATATGTGTGTGTATACATATAAACTCAGCAGGTTGTACATGCACTTGCGAGCGCACGCACACACACACATACACACACATGCGCGTGCGCACACGCGACCTGCTGAGTTTCTATTTGTTATTTGTACGTATTTGGTTTCAGGGTTGACTACTGCTATTGGACAATCAATAACAGGGCTCATTCCTTGTAGAAGCTAATTTTCTTCTTCCAGCATTCGTTAGTTGCATTGTAGTTCTCTGTGTAGGAGTCGGGCACACTGGGATTCCCTCCCTTCCACATTAGCATGGCCATTAATAGTGCCATTTTCCAGTCTTGTTTATTCAGCTAGGAGAGTCTGATAGCAAATTTCCTGGTGTTCCAGCTTTTATGATCTCTCTGCTGAACCACTGACGCGGGATCTGTCAAGTAGATGTAACTCTTGGGACAGCCCCCCCCCCCCGTCTCAATTAGGGTTTCTATTACTGTGATGGAACATCATGACCAAAGAGCAAGGTGGGGAGGAAAGGGTTTATTTGACTTACACTTCAGCATTGCTGTTCACCACTGAAGGAGTCAGGGCAGAGACTCAAACAGGGCAAGATCCTGGAAGCAGAAGCTGATGCAGAGGCCATGGAGGGGAGCTGCTTACTGACTTGCTTCCCTTGGCTTGCTCAGCCCATCTTCTTATAGATCCCAGAACCAGCAGCCCAGGAATGGTATCACCCACCATGGGGTGGACCCTCCTCCCCTCTTAATGACTAAATGAGAAAATACCTTACAGTTGGATCTCAAGGAGGCATTTCCTCAGCTGAGGCTCCTTCCTCTCATGACTCGATAGCTTGTGTAAAACCCCCCAGTACACTCCCTGACAATCCATCATCCTACATTGTGTGCAGTTGTGGTGTTCTGGGATGGTCTCCTTTTGCTTTACAGAGAGGTGGCTCATGCACCACATGTAATTATTTTCAATATATTTTATAATGAATGTTGCCTTTCTTTCTTTAACTTCTGTAATACCTGTTTTAGGACTGAAGGAGTTATCCCCTCCTCCCCTGAATCTCAAACGTTTATACAAAGAGACGCTAAACATCGAGCCCATCTTGATAATCATTTCCCCAGGAGCCGACCCTTCCCAGGAACTTCAAGAACTTGCTAATGCTGAAAGAAGCAGCGAGTGTTACCACCAGGTGGGTAGGGACTTCCCTGTTCTGCCCACCCCAGACCCTAGGTCCTAGCAGTGAATGGGCAGTTAAAGAACAGTGTTGAAAGGTGTCCGTATCCAGAACTCAAGACCAGCAAGAAGAGTCTTCTGAAATGAATGTCCTTAAGGACCCTGAGATGGGAAAATTCTTCTGATTCATCCAGATTAGCCCAGTGACATCACCAGTATGTTTTTAAAGGGAAGCAGGTGATTGGGTGTGAAGGTACAGACTGTGAATGGTAGGGGGAAGGCAGGAGGGGAGAAAAGATTCATTACCTTGATGGTAGATCAGCACAACTTCAGGCTTCCAAAAGCTTCAAGACCACTTGAGGTAAGGCACTAAACATTGTGTTTCCTTGTCGGAGCACAGTAGAGAACGGATACATCTGATGAAAGTTTGAAAATGACTTTAGAATTGTTAGATTGCTTTCATAGCAAATGCACTAGTGTTTACTTGGAAGTTCCTTGACTTAAAAGCAAAGAAATGCACAAATATTTTGAGCAAAATCTACTGAGTACCATACTGTTTTTCTTAAAGAGTGAGCTTTGTTCATTCCTATCATCTTTCAAGTCAACGTGCATGCAGGTTTAAAGAGGAATTTATTAGTTTATTGTCAGTTTTTGGAAGTTACTATATCTCTTTCATTAAGATTTATGATTTAAAACACTAGGATTTGAAAATTCAAATACTTCATACCCATTAAAATTTAAAAAGAAATAAATCTATGAAGGCAGCTCTGGTTGGTTGTAGGGTAGCACTGACAAGCCCTGGGCTCTCCATGCAGTCACTGGTGAGGATGGCATATTTGTTAGTACAGTATGCATGTGTGTGTGCTATGGAGCCAGGAGCGCGCCACAGACTCTACCTGTCATCAGTGACTTTGACGGGAAGATAAAAACTTATACTCTAAACTATGAATTGTTTATTGCTCTTAGAAAAGATGATTAATTCTTGGTATTTGTTTTTGATTTTTCTTAAAGCCAGTTGTGGAGGTTTAGAATTTATTATCCTTCTTTGAAAATGTTATTTTAGAATGTTTTAGCTGATACTTTCTACTGGGGTTTTTGTTTGTGTAGGTTGCTATGGGTCAAGGTCAAGCTGATTTAGCAATACAAATGCTAAAAGAATGTGCCCGGAATGGAGACTGGCTCTGTTTGAAGAACTTACATCTTGTGGTGTCTTGGCTTCCAGTTCTGGAGAAGGTAGTGTCGTAGGGTTTCTATTGCTGTTAAGAGACACCAAGACCATGGCAACTCTTAAAAGGAAAACATTTAATTGGGGGCTGGCTTATCACGGCAGGAAGTATGGCAATGCACAGTCAGACATGGTGCTAGAGAAGGAACCGAGATTTCTACATCTGGTCCCACAGGCAGCTGGAAGGCAGGAAGACGTTGGACCTGGCTTGAACATTTGAGACCTCAAAGCGTTCCTCCCTCATGACACAAGGCCACACCACCTAATAGTGCCACTCCCTATGGGCCTATGGGGGTCATTTTCATTCAAACCACCACAGGTAGCTTGAGATGGACATGGCACAGGAACACGAAGCATCAGTATCGAGTGATGTGTGTCGCGTTTAGGGAAGGTAGTACTTGATAAGATAATTGTAGGCCTATTCATTTTTGAAAACTGTATGTGTGCCAAACAAAATTGATCTTTTAGTAGTAAGTTGCAAAGTCCTGTCCTTTTAAAGAGTGGATAAGGGAATCCAAGAAATTACTGATTAAGATTGACAGAAGCATGGGAAATTTTTACAGAAAGAAGGTAGGAGATGCTTTAATGGATTGCCGAAGATCTCTTTATACCATCGCATATGCTCCTGTTTTGTTGTCTGTCTCTGAAATCACAGAGTTTCTTAGGCACTTATTAAAGCTAGTGTAAACTGAAGCAATGATCTCATTTTACTCACTTGGCCCCAGGAGGAAAATCATCTGAAGACAGAACAAAGTGGTTGATATGTTGGAAAGGGAAACCTGTATTAAGTCTGTTACCCAGTTAAGAAAGGTCTTACTCTTGGGAGACATAACTCTAAAAAAGAGATGCTCCTGAAGCCTGAGCAGAGTGTGGCTCTCGTGAGACAGAGGAAAGGCATCCTGGGTAATTAGCAGCACAGTAGACGAGGGTGTGGAGGTATGTATGGCTAGAGGGTGTGAGGTGCCTTTGACAGTACAAAGAGGGCTATGTAGGGAGTGTAGGGAGGTAGAGTTCAATGACTTAGAAAGGCTTAGGATTTAAGGAGCCAGAGAAAAGTTCTTACCAGAGGGGTTAGTAATTAATATTGAATTAAACCAGCTGAGTAGTATCTTAAATAGAATCAAACAGAACAGTAGATGAGGCCTGGCCTCATATCCTTGTGAAATGTTTAGAAGTATACAGTCCTCATAAATTGGCAATTACAGCACTTTGTGAAGAATAGGTAATTGATACATCTATAATTGAGACAACAACTAAGCTGATGAGCTCCTGGTTCTGTTACTTGTAATCAATAGAAATAGATTTGAAACCAAAGCTATCTGAATATTCACGTAATGCTTTCCATGGAAACCACTAGTATATAAAATGTATCGAACAACTCACATGCATTTTAGGGTCTAAGGACCAGTAATCCTGCTTTCTGTTAGAAACGGTTGAGAGACACTGATTCAACATAATAATCAAATCTTAGCTCGAACTCTCTGAAACATATAGAGTAGATGATAATCCAAATCTTGAAAAACAATGTTTTTATTCCTTTTTTTCTCTTAAGTGGTTCAGCTCAAAATTTACAAGCATATTGGAAATATAGCCAAACAACAAATGTACCATTTCTCTTTAATTTTTATAGATGTGCAAAATTCTGTTTAAACTTCATATTTTAAAAGTGTGAGATGTGAATACATTTTATCATTTTTAATTTTTAGCCAGCACAATGGCCATGATTTTGCTATTCTTTTTGCTCCTAGCTATCCTTTTCCATGACACTGATAATGAATATTAGAGTTTAATGAAGATTATATATATGTTTTTGTCGTTTTCATTGTCTTTTAGAGCAATCAGAGTGTTGTAGTTTGCTTTATTTTTGACAGGGTTTCACTCTGTACCCCAGACTGCGCTGTGGCTCATTCACTCGAGCAGTAGATACTTGTTGAGTATATGAAGGGAAGCCAAGATGTGCGTGGGGGCTGGTTGCCTGCAGATTTCCCCTGGAGACAGACCACACTAACACATAACTGCTGGGTGATGAGTGTGTACCTTCATTAACACTGATAAAGTTGGAGCTGCGGTAGTGAGGACTGGAGAGGATGTTCCACCGAAACATGGTGCTTAGGTTATATGGCAACAGAAAGAAGTTATCAAGTTACGAAAAGGGGTATACCCAGAAAGAAGAATGCTTTGAGTAAATAACTTACATATATGATATGAAGGGTGAGGGCAGGTGAACTGTGTGTTGCCCTTTAAAACTGACTTTGTAGGGCATTGCTAACATTGCATAACTGAAAATGGGAATGGAACAATGAGGCTAGAGTCTAGCTGGCAGCTTCGGCTTAGTACCTATAGCTGAGGTTGACTTTGTACTGCAGGCACTTCGTGACCAGGTTGCCATAATCCGCGGAGTATCTACGTGCCTAGAGGTGGTTGGTATACATTGTAGATCCCAAGGTCACACAGCAAGTAAATGGCAAAGATCGGATGTCAGCTCAGAATAACTGACCAGACTCATGTTCCTATTTATTATGTATTGCTTAGCTGTTGTTAAATAAATCCAAATATTAAGAAACATCAAAGTATGACAAATATTTATTGGTTTTTAAAAAGGAATTGAATACTCTTCAACCTAAAGATACCTTTCGTCTGTGGCTCACTGCGGAGGTTCACCCTAACTTCACCCCCATTTTACTCCAGTCAAGCTTGAAGATAACATATGAGGTAAAATGATTCCCAAGTCCTATCCTGAGGTATAGAAGAGCAATAATCTGTACATTGCCTTTAAAGTTATGCAAACATCTATTATTCAAAACTATAAAAATTTTTAATATTTCATGAGGAATAAATTACATAAATAGCATAAGATGGTAGAAAAAGGCTTTAAAGTTATTTCCAAATTTTATTTATCATTTTGTTATTGCTGTTTATAGAAAGAAAACAGACTCCACAATGCAAAATTTATCATCTTAATCATTTCCTGGATCACTTGACAATTCGACTTTTAACTTTCTGAAGTCCCTTTGTACTTTCCCCACTGTGCTTCCATAGTGGTTATGTTCCCACTAAGAACGCTCACGTTCTCTGCGTCTTTGCCAACATCTGTTTTTAATAACCCCCTGGTGGTCATCCTGATAGATGCTAGGTGATAAATCCGTGAGATTTTGACATGTGTTTCCATGACGACTAGTGGTATTTAGTCTTTTCACGCTTGTTGAATGTTTGTGCATCTTCTCTGAAGAAATGTATATTGCATTTCCTTTCCCCCTTTTTAACTTCATTATTTTATTTTGATCTAGACAAACTACAACCACATCTACCTATCTATATATCCCCAAATTTGAGTTACAGCCAGATCCATCTTACTTGTTATGTGAATTATTGTATTTTCAAGATATAGTCTGTAACTTCTTAGTCATCATAATAGGTTGACTCAAAGGTTTAAAAACTGTGCCCCTCCTTTCTCCTGTTAGCATTCAGCATCACACTTGTATTAGAAATGGCAATTTTGGTTTGGTAAACAGGAAATTCTTAATGATCACATGAAATTTACTTTGTTATTTTGAATACCTTTGGTGATCAAGATTTATTTTATTTTGAAAATTCTATGGATTAGCAAATAATATGAACTATTTGGTGCAAGGTTTAAGGCTGCTTTTATATTTGTATACTTTGCAGTAACAGAAAATTAAATTGGGCTTTTGTGTGTTGAAACAGGTCTCCTTTGTGTGTAATGTTTTAAGCGGTAGGATGTATGTTCATATCTTATTCTTTTAGTCACCCCCAGGTTTGAAGAAGAATTTGATGCGTACTTATGAGTCTTGGACTCCTGAGCAAATTAGTAAAAAAGATAACCTGCACCGGGCTCATGCTCTTTTTAGTTTAGCATGGTTTCACGCTGCCTGTCAAGAAAGAAGAAATTATATTCCACAGGTAATTATGTTTTGATGGAACTTAATACATTTATTAGGATTTTTATAATTTAGTGTGTAAAGGTGGGGTTATGTCATTGTTTGGTTTTTTAATTTAGTGTTTTTCTGTTAGCTCACTACACTGTATAATGTCTGGTTATATGCTTAATGTACCATTGATTTGATGACCAAAGGCCAGCCTGTGACCCAGTGGAGGTAGCCAGTGAGCATCAAGTACTACTCCTGTGGTGGATATCTTAGCAGGTATCTCAAATTTCAAAAATTAAACCTCCCATACCTGTTTCCTCCAGGATAGCCTTAGTTAAATGCCTTCACACCTCATTGCTTTCTCAAGTTAGCATCTCAGGAATTGTTCTTGGTGTATCATCTGCTCACCTTTCTCCTCAATCCATTATCAGGTACTAGTCTATCTCAAAACATAACTCCAATGTGTGTAGCCATAAGCTAGTAGGGAGCATGATTAAAGTACTACGATTTTTGCTTCTTAGTTACTTGGTAACCCTTTCCCAGCCTGACGTTCTTTCAGGGATCTACATATCCTTCAGATCAAAGCCAGTCTCTTTCCGCTTCCATTGGATCCAATTCAAAACTGTTAATCTCTTCCTGTTTTCAAAATATCACTTTTCTAATCATTATATTCTTTCCTCTTATCTCCTAGATTGGGTCAGATTTTTCTCATATAGGTAGCACATATGTTTCTTACCACCAAACCTTATAGAGATATGTTTTACGTGTATTTGTCTCTGCGCTTGCCTGGAAAAGCTACAAGGAAATAGATTCATGTTTGGGTTTTTTTCTTACGTACTTGGAATCTTATCTGTAATGAACATTTATGAGGTATTTTGAATGGTTAATCAATACTAACATTATGCAAGTTTTAAAAATTTTAGTTTGAACTTAATCAATTATATAATTAGTGTAGTTAATGGAAACCCCATAGAAATTACTTTTGTATCTTACATTATTGTTCTGTAGTATCATGTTTTAGGTGTGTTTTTACATAAACATCACAGCTGTTAGGTAGTTGTTTGTATAAATTAATGTACAGAAACAACGTATACTTTTAGGACTTATTTTGGCAGTTGTTTCTTGTTTGTGGACAAAATGTTTAGTTCTGGAGCATGAAGGTATAGGAAACACATTACTGTGCATGTGGTATATAGATTAAGAAAGGCACTACATCAATTTGTGCTCTCTATGCTGTGTGCATAGTGATAAAAACTGGAGTGGAGCCGGGCGGTGGTGGCGCACGCCTTTAATCCCAGCACTTGGGAGGCAGGCGGATCTCTGTGAGTTCGAGACCAGCCTGGTCTACAAGATCTAGTTCCAGGACAGGCTCCAAAACCACAGAGAAACCCTGTCTCGAAAAACCAAAAAAAAAAAAAAAACCAAAAAAAAAAACAAAACAAAACTGGAGTGGAATTACAAACTCATTTTCATGTTTCTGAGGTCATTAAATTTTTAAAAATACTATTTTAAACATATGCTGCATTGATTTTTAAAGATTTTATTTTTTAGTATATAGTGAGTGATTTTTCTTAAATTTTTGAGGATGGTGATGTCTGATGCATGTCTTTGATTTTACTGTGTCTTAAATTTTCTTTGATAGGGTTGGACCAAGTTTTATGAGTTTTCTTTATCAGATCTTCGGGCTGGGTACAACATCATTGACAGGCTCTTCGATGGTAAGCTTTTAGAAACAAAGCCAAGCCAGACTTGTACTGCTGCACATGTTTTACCTAAGTGGCTAATTCCCATCACACATCTGGGGTTTTGCTTTGTGTTTTGTATTTTAATGCCCTGATTTCTATGCCTGTGATCTGAAGGTTCTTGGGTTGGGTCATTGATTTGATATAATGCATTAGAATTCCGACTTACCAATAGTTTCCAGGAAACAGATCTAGAAAGAGCTTGTGTCCATTTTGTGGCCTACAAAATTTTCAGGCTCAACTGAATTGTTCAGATCTCTTTCTAAGGAATGAACGAATGCTCTGGATAACAGCAGAGCAGAACTAGAACCGAGAATTTGCAGAGTCCTGGTGGGATTCCTAAGTCAGTCTACTGAAACAGTGCAGGGATGAAACCTGGGACTTCATCCCATAGGGCCATGTAGCCCTTGGCTTCCTTGAAGCCAGTAGCACTCGAATCCCTAGATCCAGTTGTCCATTGCTGAGACAGGAGCCATTAAAGCTTAGACACATGGTGGATCAGAGAACAGATTAGACTGATAGAAATCTAAATTTAAGTACTCCTTCCTTCCTTCCTTCCTTCCTTCCTTCCTTCCTTCCTTCCTTCCTTCCTTCCTTCCTTCCTTCCTTCCTTCATGTCACATTATGGTTCATTTTGCCTGCACTAAAGCCTTAGCATTGTGTATGTGTGCAGCTTCTTTCCTGGTCTCCCATGCTCCTGCCCCATTTGAGCATGCTCCATACTGTGAAGCCATCCATCTGGAAAGGTAAGACTTGGCTTCCTTCCTTAACTATGCAGCCACTTGGGCTTCCCATTTGAGACAGGTCTCTTCCCCGAAAGGCTCCTCTCTGCAGTCTCACTTCTGTCATTTGCATCCCCGCTTAGAAGTTTCTTCTCCATCAAAGCATTTTCTTGATAGTATGTTCAGAGGATCTTTTTGTTACCTTCCTTCTTGCTTTCTTGTTATAATAACTCAGAACTGCCTAATACCCATCTGCTTATTTGCACATTTGTGAGGGTGAAAACATGTTCAGACTGTGAAGTGAACAGAACACTGCCCGTTTGTGTGCTGCTTTGTTTCTGTCTACTGCACTCTAGCGTGTGATGCTGGCAGGGCGAGGGAATGTCTGTCCTTCATTTCTTACCTGCATGTTAACTCTACCATGGCGTCTGTCACAGGCATTAGACTAATTCTGTAGTCTGTTTTTAGCAAAGGGTTAAGGATGAATGCCTGGGTTGAGAAAACCACATGGAGCAGCTACCCTTTAGCACACTTACTGGGTTAAAATTGTTGGCTGTCTTTTCATGATTTAAGTTCTCTTAAGCAACGAATGTTTGGAGAGCATCTCTAAAAAAAAACAAGATTTTTTTAAATATAAAATTTCCTCAATCTGTTTCATATGCTGGCATTTTTACTTTATAAACTTGTTTCTGCATTGCTTGGTAAACTATTTAGCATTGCCTGCCATTATGACTGTGTCCGTTAGTGAATATGAAGGTTGGATGGGAAACTGGACCATAGTGAAGTTCCCTGCATTATAGTTGCTATTGATAGTAAGGTGTCAGCTGGGGACAATTTCTCATTCCTCTGCTAATTCTGCAGAATGCAACATAAATCACTTGTGTCTCGAGGCTTACAGTAGCATTGCTTTTGTTCCTTTGCTTTGCCTGTCTCTGAATTTTATAGCGGTGAAATAGCAATAGTAAATAGGAAAATATAAGTATATTAAATGAGCAGCAGCAGCAAACCAGTAATGCCAGTGAAGCTAACTGGCTATCTGAATATAATGACATGTTTATTCTAGTTACTGGATTGCATAAGTCTCTAGTGCAGAACTCAGTACTGTTGTAGAAGGCAGCTTCCCCTTGTGTGTGTCTCTTGGTGCTGTAGCAATGGGCACGATGCCTAAGGGCTCTGTCCGTCATCTGCACTCCCGCCATGCTCCGTTTCTCTTCCTAGAATAGCAGAGCTGACTGTAGTCTGTAGCATGGCACAGACCCTGTGTGAGGACCTGCTGCAGCTCCTCGTTTAGTCAGGTTGTCTTGGGAGCTGCTTGTTTCACCAAGCACGAGTGATCGTGTACGCTGCGTCTACATATTTGCTGACACGGGACAGCCTTTCCAGATAGTGTTACATTTGGAACAGGTTTTTCCAAGGTGTCTCCAAATTAATTCACCATTACTATGTGGTTAGAAAACTGGATGGCCTTGTATTCAGAATGTGCGGTTTATGTTCTAGAGCTGTAGGATCCTGTGATTTCCTCATGGTGACTCAGCCTCCTAGATCTCAGCTGTCATTTTCTTAGCTTGATTGAGTTGATAGGTGTAAAATCATTGGAAAGAAAATCTTTACTAATATTTAATGGCCATTTAAAGAAATCATTAAGTTATATTAAGTATATTGCCATATCCTAGTGATTTAAATCTTTTTTTTTTATTTTAAAAGTGAATAAAAGGAAGGTAAGACCTGGAGGCTGGGGGCACTGTAAAGCGCTGTCTTCTGGACATGGCCTGATTCCTGTGAGCTCACAGAGCTTTTGCTTCCTCCATAAGAAAGCAGAAGGAATCCCAGCATCTACAGAGTGGATGATGTGCAGACCTCATGCCTTCCTGGGGAGCTACTAGCACCTGCTTGGGAAGGAAAAACATCATTCTTTCCTGGAGGACTGGCCACTTGTAGGAGTGCCAAGCGCCGTGCCAGTGAATGCCCCGTGTCCATGCATGCACAGGCAGCACTGACTGGACTTGGCAGGCTTCCAAAGGGAAAGAAAGGAATAAAGTTGGGAAGGGGGCATTGTATGCCTGGATGAAATTCTGAAGAATAAAGAGAATCTTTTTAAAAGTAGAACTAATAAAGGTGTCTGTTTTTTTCATAGGTACCAAAGATGTCCAGTGGGAATTTGTACATGGCTTACTTGAAAATGCTATCTATGGAGGCCGCGTAGATAACTGTTTTGACCTCAGGGTTCTTCAGTCATACTTGAAGCAGTTTTTTAATTCTTCTGTAATTGATGTACCAAACCAAAGGAACAAGAAAAGCATTTTTCCATATTCCATATCTCTCCCAAACTCCTGCAGCATTTTGGTAGGTAGAAATAATAACTTCCCATGCATTTTCTGGACCTGTACATACATGAATTGTATGATGAATATGTTTGCAGTACAGATTGTTTGTTTTGGCAATACACATTCTGATTTTTAGAACTTGCATCAATAAAAACTTGGTTTAAGTGATTGGTCATTGTGATTGTAAGATAGTATGCAGACAAACTGGGAGTATGGTGCCAAAGAAACTCACTTGATGCTAGGCTTCTGTGAAGAGCTATAATGGGAACTGTACCACTTCTGGAATGGCAAGGAATACAAAATATATCTTACTGTAAAGCCTGCCTAGCTTCAGTCTGTGATAGGCATAGATATGTGGAACAGACCTAAACAGTACAAAAAAAAAAAAGGCTGTTCATTTATCTGTGGCCGTTGTTGCTTACATGTGTGTTTATTTTAGCAAGCAAGAGTTTTTGCCTCAAGTCCTGACATGCAAGCTCTGGATGCTACTCACCATTTCTGTGGCATGTGCTAAATATAGCCCATAGAATCCAACTGTGTCTGCTTTCCCATAAGCCTGTGTTTGTATATGTGCTACATGACTTTTTACTAAAGAAGGTGCTGTGCCATTTCTTCATGAATTGCAAAGAAGAGCATATGTGCTTGATTTATATATTACTCTGATTTTGTGATTTTTTTCCTTACTCAAGTAATTTTTCAAAAATATTCTTGAGTTGAGGGGGCTGGAGAGATGGCTCAGTGGTTAAGAGCATTGCCTGCTCTTCCAAAGGTCCTGAGTTCAATTCCCAGCAACTACATGGTGGCTCACAACCATCTGTAATGAGGTCTGGTGCCCTCTTCTGGCCTGCAGACAGAATATTGTATGCATAATAAATAAATAAATAAATATTTAAAAAAATATTCTTGATTTGAAAAAAAACCCAAAAGCCTAAGAAGTACTGTTAAAATTGGTACTTATTGAATATAATTGCTGTTGTTAATAACAAGACTGCTTGATTCGTGTGTCCTTTATTTACCTAAACACTCAACAGTGTCCTGTTCAGAGCCAGTACCGTTCCAAGTACTGTGGAAAGGGACACGGTGTGATACTAGTTTCAGGTACTAGAACAGCAGAGCAGATGAGCGAATGTCTGTGTTTTCAGGTGATCTCTCCCAACAAGTTGTAGGTTTGTATCATTTGAAACTTATTTCCAATAATAAAATTCATGCAGTAATGTGCACAAAATAGGTGTGCAAGTAATTACTTTTATATCTTAGACACATGAGTATAAGCAGCTTGTAGTATCCTCAGCCAGCCACACGCCCTGATCCTGCTTCTTCTAGCTACTACTTGTTTCACAGAAGAGGCTTTGTACTGATTTCCAATCGCCTAATCTTTGTGTAAATGATGGTGTACGGTAGACATCTTGTGTCTCTGTGAGGATCTGTTCTTGGGATTGGTGACTGCCATGCTGCTAGTTAGCAAGTCAGTCTCAGAAGACAAACCCCTCCAACCAGTCTAGAGCATAGTTTGGAATGAATCAAGTGTTTAACTTTTCACAGGTAATAGTTTTAATTTCATCAGATTTATAACAGTCTCTGTTCAGCTTTCTGTCCTATTCCTTTGGCTGTCACATTTCCCAGAGGGCTGGGAATGTGCCCATGAGACTGCAAATGCACACATGCTCTGTGTATGTATGTAACAGGCGCTGGGAGGAAATTGACAGTCATAGAGCTGAAGGACAGACTGTCAGAGGACATCCTAATCCCGGGCTTCCTGGAATTTTACTGTTTTCTTCAAGGGCAGCTACCAAGGATGAGACAGAATGAAAAGAAATTGCCCTTGCTCAGCAGATGCTGTGTAGTTGCATATGTGTGCATATATTACTTTAGTGTAATTTACCTCTATGAGAATAACTCTCTGCTTTGGACCAAAGTGAATGAGTGTTTTCTTGGTCTCCCCTTGAGTTTTCATCTAATATTAGGAATAAGTTAAGTGTTAGACTGGTGCCAAGGAAGTGTACGCAGTCCTCAGAGTGATCCTTAGCATGAGATCATCAATGGGTTATTATTGTGTGTCAACACCCACTTCCCCAGTGACAGAAAACAGGTGTGCAGGTGGGACTGCCTGGTGACAGCAGTGGAACACCAGGTTGTGATTATAGGTTGTTTTAAAATAAAGCAACCAGTGATTGTGAGATATGTAGGAGCTGAACTCTGCAGGTGGGCTTTCGTGTGCTGTAAGAAATTAAGACTCCTTAAATACATCTAGCCTAGCCTCTTACACATGGTCAGCAGATCCACTATGTATGTTTGAATCCACTTGGAGATTCTGCATGTAAGGAACTGGAACAAGAAAATACAGCACCGAGCAGTTAATGCACAGAGTGTCAGTGACAGCACTTGCTCTAGGGGATCAGAACACTGTAGAAGTGTTTATCCAGAAAATATGAAATGTGATCACTTATTTAGTAGTTTGTCCATTGTCCACCGTGTGATTTTTGTGTTTGTAAGTTTGTCTTCAGTGACTAGCTTTTCCTTCGTTACCTGTAGGACTATCGGGCTGTCATTGAGAAGCTCCCTGAAGATGATAAACCCAGTTTCTTTGGTCTGCCCGCCAACATCGCTCGCTCATCTCAGCGCATGACCAGTTCTCAGGTGAGGTGCCAGAGTGGGCTCTCAGAACATGCTGCTCCTGAGCACAACCACTCCTTACAACTTTATTTCATTTAACAGAGAACACTCCATTTTTACCTTCAGTTTTAAAGGTGTCAAGTGATTTTACCCTGGTATATTTCCTAAATAACACTGAATACATCAATTTCATTTAAACATTTGATTTATTCCTGTGAAAGACTTTAATATGATTACTTTAAATGTAACTTGTATGAGTGAACTTGCCACCAAATTTAATACTGTTCTAGAATGTAGAATTAAATACCTATTCTTTCTTTTTGCATTGTCTTATAGAAGATATTGTCTGATATGAATTCATTACTGGATATTACATAACTTTGATTTTTGAAATCAGATAGTTAGTGTTCCGTCACTGTGACCAAATGTCTGAGGACAGCCTAAAGAGCAAATGTCTTCCCAGGCTTCAGAGCATTGCTTTTAGGCCTCTGAACAAGGTAGTCTGGTGGAGACTGCTGACATCACGGGAGCCAGAGGAAGCAGGCAGAAGTGTATGACAAAACTCCCATGTGATGTGACTCCTCATGGTCCACTGACTTCTCGATAAGCCATTAGCGTTGAGACAAGCGCTTACTCTGAAGCACAGTACACAGGAACAACTTGTCTATAGGGCTTATGTTGTTGCCGCTCGGTGACTTGAACAGCTCCTGTTTACCGACCTCACCAAGTCTGAAGCCCTTCCCAGTGCTGTGTTCAGGGGCTTATTCACTGTTCACTGACTCTTTCAAATAGGAGCTGCTACTTTTACCTTTTAACAATTGAGGAAAGAGACACAGAGATTGTTTATTTTAAGATGCCCAAGATCTAGGGCAGAGCTGGACTTTTAACTCAGGCTTTCTGATTTATTCTTCTTTAGAAATTTTTCTTTACTGTTTTGTAGGTGGAGACTGCTTGTTCATTTCCTGGCCACCCAGACCGGAAATAATCACACAGAAACTATATAATTACAATACTATTAGCTTATGCATATGTCTAGCTAACCTTTATATTTTAAATCAACCCATCTCTATTAATCTGTGCATCACCATAAGGTTGTTCCTACTGGCAAGGTGCCGGCAGGCTCCAACAGGTGTCTTTCTCCATTGGTGGCTACACGGTGTCTCCCTGACTCTGCCTTCTTTTCTCCTCTATCTGTGCTTGAAATTCCCACCTTGCTCTAAGCCACTGGCTGAAATAGCTTTATTTATTAACCAATAAAAGCAACACATCTACAGAAGTACTTTGCACACCAGTGTTTTGTTTTAAATATGTGTTTTACCTGCGTGCACGTCTGTCTGTCCACCATGTGCATGCCTTGTGCCCACAGAGGCCAGAGAGAACATCAGATTCCTTAGACTGCAGTTTCAGATACATGATTTGGGGGACTGAGGGCTCAGCCAGGTCCTCTGGAAGAACAAGGACTCTTGGCTGATGAACTGTCTCTCCAGCCTCTCTTTCCCCACCTCTTGCTTTCTTTCTGTTTTTTTATACCCCAACCAAAGGTTCCACTCCCTCCTCTCCTCCCAGTTCCTCCTGTCCCTGCCATCTACTCCTCCTTGTTCCTCCTTCTCTGTCTCTCTTCAGATAGGAGCACAGCCCCTCGTATGTATGTGCGTCTGTGAGTGCGGGCTTGTAGAGGACTGTAGGGCAGTGCCTGTGGAGCCAGAGGAGGGTATCAGATGCTGTGGGGCTGCAGTTACATGCAGGTAGTTGTGAGCTGCCTGACTTGAGCACTGGTAACTACACTTGGATCCTCTGCCAGAGTAGTGTACTCCTGGCTGCTGAGCTCTCATGCAGGTTGTTGTGAGCTGCCTGACTTGAGTACTGGTAACCACACTTGGACCCTCTGCCAGAGTGGTGTCCTCCTAGCTGCTGATGACTTGAGCACTGGTAACCACACTTGGACCCTCTGCCAGAGTGGTGTCCTCCTAGCTGCTGATGACTTGAGCACTGGTAACCACACTTGGACCCTCTGCCAGAGTGGTGTCCTCCTAGCTGCTGATGACTTGAGCACTGGTAACCAGACTTGGATCCTCTGCCAGAGTAGTCTACTCCTAGCTGCTGAGCTATCTCACTCGCCATGTAATAGAACGGTGTTTGAATTTATCTTGAGTTATTCTTCTTTACCATTTCCTATTGCAACTGGCCCTCACGCATGCATGTGCTTAGTAACATGGATCTTTGCAGGTGCAAATGATATGGAATGAGCCATTTCAGAGGTTCTTAGCATAGTCTGTAGATGGAGGCTCCAGCAGGCTTTAAACACTTACATTCATTCTTTGCAGGCACTTAGTTAAGTCTACGTGGTTATACTCTACTGTTGCTTATCCAACACTTCTTAAGTTGTTGTTTCCTCCTGTTTTGTCATTAAGTATATTAACTGTTTTGAAATTTCAGTGCTCATTCTCCAATCATTGCAAAACAATTTGAACATATATTTATAAAAATATTGTTCCTTAGAACAAATGAGCTTTCCGTCTCTGCCAGTGAAGACAATCTCCAGTTCCTGTTTGTTTTCTCATTTAAAGTGTCCCTTGAGTTCGAGAATGTGCCTCTTCCTCAGGTCTCCATCATATATGTCTATGCCCTCCTTGTTTCCAGCCATGATTTTTAGCCGACCTACTTATATTTAGCATCACATAAAGTAACATGTAGGACCTTGTATTTTGGTATGTTTTAGGTATATTTACCAGTTTTATGTTGGGATCTCTTTCTTTAAGTGTTGAACTCTGTGTTCTATAAAACTGACTGCTTTGAAATTAGATGCATGTATTTATTGCCATTATATTTTTCTGTTGATCAGTTGATCACTATATATTGACCTTCCTAGCTTCGTTACAGACTTTGTGTCAAAGTCCATTTTGTCAGCCATAAGAATACTTCTCTTCTTTTCCTTGGCGTACCTTATTTCACAGTTTCATCCCGAGTTTCTGTGTGTTCACTGGAAAGGGAGTTTTTTGTGGGAAGTCCTATATTCTTGAGCCTTGTTTGTATGTTTGCTTGTTGGTTAATATTTTTAAAAATCCATTCTGATCTTAATTGAAGAAGTTTATTTTTATATAATTTTATATTTTATAATTTAATATAATTAGATAATTAGAAAGTTTTTTTTCTAGTTTGGTGTATTGTGTGCCCTTTTCCTCTGCTCTTGTTCACCTGTTAGCTTAACAACTTACTATATTGATGTGTGGTTCTTTATCTGTCATTTGTGTTTGTACCCTTCCGGTGGGACTTGTCCTGCCTCGTGCTGTCATGATAGCCTAGTGCTCTTCCACTTCTCCCATGGGATCCCTTAGCAGCATCCTTTTCCTCTTCTTTTTGTTGTTGTGGTCTTTGTTTGAGGCATGTCTTCTCAGCCTTCTCAGATGGTCATGAATCATTTCAGTTTTTGATTGCCTTTGAAATCATTCTTTATCTTTCATCCTTTTTTAAAAATTGAAGCGTGTACATGTGTGTGCTTTCATACATTCATGTGTTCGTGCATGCATATGTGTATGTGTGGAGGTGTTAAGGAAATTGTACATGCCATAACATGTTTAAGGAGGACAGAGGAAGAGGATGACTTTGTGGGATTGGTTCTCTCCTTCCACCTTTACATAGTTACTGGACATCAAGCCCAAGTCGCTAGACTTGCACGGCAAGCTGTATACCTGCTGAATCATCCCATTCCTTCTTGTCCAAAAGGCAGCCTGATCACTGTCACAATCTTGCTTAGCAGCTATTTTCCTTTCAGCATTTGCTATTTTATGGAGTAGGGTTTCTGCCAGGTAATCTGCTAATGTAATGAGAATACCCTTAAATGGGACCCTGCACTTTCTTGAATATTTAACTACATATAATTAAAGATGAAAAGCATCACAACATAATGAAACACAATGAATCATTGACCAAGAAAAAGGGCATTGTAGTGACATTGTAGAATTCACGTGAGTCTCTTCTGTCCCTCTGCCTCTGTGCTGTAGGACTCGTCAAGCTGTCTCTATTTAAAACATTTCTATAATTTTATACTTTTCTAAAAGTGTTGCATTTTATGCATGCAATGTTTTATCTCTTGGTTATACACACACATGCACACATATATGCATGCATAT
The DNA here is from genome assembly GCF_037038515.1 of Microtus pennsylvanicus. NCBI lineage: Eukaryota > Metazoa > Chordata > Mammalia > Rodentia > Cricetidae > Microtus > Microtus pennsylvanicus. Next base: position 111,522,169 of record NC_134581.1, read on the forward strand.
ATAGACATATACTCATGCATACACACACAACACATGTGATAGAAATTTTTTCTTTTAGCCTTTCCCCTAAGATTCATCTGCATTGTTGTTGTGTCGAGCTTTATTGTTTACTATTACTGTACAATATTGCCTCACACAAATGTTAAACAATTGGTTGTTTTCCTTATTGATGAGCATGTGAACTACTCTAGATTTTTTTATTATTAGAACAGGGTTTCTGAGAACATTTGTGAGTACATCTCCTGATGTATATACGTACACACATGTAGTACAGTTTCTACCAGGGACCTGAATTATTATGTGTGTTTTTAGGGAGGCAGTATTATTATATTCACAGGCAGGAAAGTGGTCACCCTCTGTATTGCATCACCTTGCCATCTGGCATATTAATGACATCCTCTCCTTGATGAGCACTCTTGAATACTGTGAGAGTGCACTTGTTCCCTTGAGTGACAGGACAGTTCTGCCTTTGCAGCGAGGGAGGGGTAGGACACAGTATGAAGTCACAGGATGTGACTAGATCACTGTGGTGACGTTCGGAGAATGGGGTACAGAGTAAGGTTTAAGCACGTTAGCAAGTGTTTATTTGCAGGAGACTGTTGCTTAAATTGGCAGCAGGTTTTGAGACGTAATTCTCACCTGTCTAATCTATGAGAAATTGTAGTCAAAGGTTTTACATGGCTTTCTTATAGGATTGCATACTTTTTGCAGTAAATCACTTGCATTCAGCGACTGTGGTGAGCATGACTCATCCAGGTTCCCTCAGATACTAGAAAAGTCTAATAAACATATTTGTGAAGTGTGGGTCAGCTTTGGGTACACATCCGTTGGGAGTATATGAACTCCACTTCAGGAGCACTTTGGTTGCGACTTTGCACTGCACAGGCAGCACAGAGCCGTGAGTGGACAGCTCATGCCTCATAACGTGCATTTCTGATCCTTTTGTAGCTGCTCTGATTTTGAGTACTTTATCGGTTGTGAGTTCTAAGACTAAGAAAAGTGAGTAGACATTTTCAGTGTATTTAATTTGATACTTACTACATTTAAAAGCTATGTAGAAATAATTCACTTGTAAACCAGATTTTTAACCTTTTTATTAGGTTATCACATGATAAGGAATAAAGTCATTTTATCAAATAGGAACTAAGGGAAGTGCTATCTTAATCTCTTTTATGAATTTGACTTGATGGTAATAAAAAGAAGGTGGAAAGAAGAAAACTTTTCCATCAAAGAGCATAATAAAAACAGAGGGAATGGCAGTATCAGTGAAGACAGCTGATACTGAAGGCCCCCCGTCGGGTGGGAGCCCGCAGGGACCTCCACAAGAGAAGTGTGTGCTGTGAGTCTTTGCACCGTGGAGCAGCCATTCAGACACTGTGACTTCTGGAGTCAGCACTAAGTACACTTTCCCAAAGGATTTGTTCAAAAATACAAATGGACCTGAATTTTATCACACATTACAACTTATTAACCAGTGACTGGAAATATGGGGTAAATGAACAAATTAAATGACAACACAGGGTACAAATTGCAGGGCATCTTGCCAGATAGTTGAGGGATTCAATTAACATGTGATTGATGACCCATACTTCATACATACCCATACCGATGACATTAAAAAGACATACTAAGAAACCACATATCCATATAACTTTTCTAGAAATTAATCTTCCAACAATCTGGCTTAAAAGTTTTGAAGCAATCACCAATAAAGATATTTAATATGTTGCGGGTGTTATATCAAAATAATTAATTTTTATGTCTGTTAAGAGGAATAGTCACGTTGTGCTCATGCTCTGAGGGCGGGGATCTAGCAGATGGCGAGGCAAGTACAAGACATTGACAGCTGTTAGATGTCAGTGATGGCTCCCTATGTCTTTGAAAATTTTGATGGTGAATCTAATTTTTAAATTTCAAAACATGTAAAGAATATCTGTGTGATCCACACCTAGAGTTGAGTGCCTGTCTTACTCTGTGAACGATGGCATGCATCTTCACAATTAGAGGTCGTATATGACAGCCCCAACCCAGCCCCAGAGGGAGACAGAAGCAGTTTCCATGCCTCTTTGGAAGGCATTTGCCAATAAATCTACCCTGATAAATGGGATGAGGGCAATAAAGAGGCAGGGATTACATTTGAGGAACTCAGAAATAATTAGAAAGTTTAGCGCGAGTTAGAACTTTGCAGTCCCTTCATAAGGTCCAGACTCAAAGCCCATGGTGACAAAGCCACCATATCTGCTGTGTCACAGTACATAGGGGACAGATTGACCTCAGAGGTCCAGTGTGAGTTTGGCTAACCCCCTTGCTGTGGTGGGAACATGTGCCAGGAAATTGAGATGGAAGACACTAGGGCAGTGTAGAGGCACCAAGGACATTGTGTCCTGTCTCTCGTGATGCACCTCCAACCCTGCCCAATAGTCCATTCATTGTGAGTTCATCCACTGATGAAGCTAGGGCCCTCCTTCTCCTCTCTTTCAGCTCAGTGATTGTTCATGAGCTGGCACTAAGCTTTCAGTACATGGGCCTTTCTGAGGATACAGTAGTAACTTTCTCATTTTTTTCCACCAAAGTAACAAATACTTTAAACTGGCACCACCCCCATGTTTTAGCTTTTCCAGACAGATGTTCTAAAAGCTACCTTACCCAAGTAACCACTTTTCTCACTTTTTTTTTTGACATGTACTAAAGACAGATGTTTAGTCTGTATAGCTTACAAACTTTGACCTGTTTGCACGTGTGAGACCATCACCGTGTCTAGAGAGTGAACATGTTTCCATTGCTCCTGGTTTACATGTGTGAGACCATCCCCATGTCTAGAGAGTGAACACGTTTCCATTGCCCCTGGTTTACATGTGTGAGACCATCACCGTGTCTAGAGAGTGGACACGTTTCCATTGCCCCCAATTTCCTTGTCATGTTATATTCCCTCCCCCAATTAACACTTGGTTTCGTTTTGATCATTCTAAGTTAGTTTATATTTTCTAGATTTTTTTTTTATAAAAAATATAATACAGTTACAACTCTGTATAGCTTCTTACTAATTTTTCTAAGAATAGCTGTGAAATTCATCAGTGTTCTTATGCATATCTGAAGTCGCTTCCTGCTAAGTGCTGAATATCACTCCTTTGGTTGATCACACCACAGTTTGTTTAGTCCTCAGTAATGAAGGGAGTTTAGAGTGTTTCTATTCTGGGGCCCCTAAAATTAATCTGCCACACAATTTTAACTAAGTAGACTTTGGTATACACATATACCCCATTTCCTTTCAACATATACCTAGTTGAGAAATGGCTAAATAAAATAACAAGCGTATTTCCTAATTCACTGCTAAAGTGTTTTTGAATATGATTCTTTTAAAAAAATTGGCATAGTATTAGGAAAGATGAGGTATTCTAGAAGTGTCTTGGTTGAAATTGTGTAAATGGACAGAACTAATAGGGTAAATACAGAGCAAATTATTAGCTTATAATGGCTTATAGGCTGTGGGATACAGCTTCAACTATGGCTGTCTTCATATGGAAAGGCCGAAAATCTGGTGCTTGTTCAGTCCATGGGGCTTGCTGCCTCAGTTAGTCTTCAGTCTACCCTGGAATCCTGGCTAAGTCGGTTCTGACACCAGGAAAGGATTGCCACAGTGGCAGGATAGGTGAACTTATCAGCAAGAGTGAGAACAAGCAAGCAAAGAACTAAAGCTCCCTTCCTCCTTATCTTTTTATGTGGGTTGCCACTAGAAGGTGTAGCCCAGATTTAAGGGGGGTGTTGTCTTCCTACCTTAAATGATCTAATCAAGAAAATCCTTCACAAGTGTCCCCATCTGCTTGGGTTTTAGTTGATTCCAGATGTAGTCAAGTTAACAACCAAGATTAGCCATCACATGGGCTGTACACCCAAGAGACTAATGTAGAGAACCCATCTCATTAGTACAGTCATTAGTTACAGAGGTATGATCTGAGCAGGATGCCTGGGAAGCCCACCAATTGTCCAAAGGGAACAGAACATCATAGTGACATCTCCTCGTGGCCCAGGAAGCATTTGTATAGTTAAGTGACCTACATCTGGTTTTAGTTACTTAGCATTAGCCAAAATGAAGTCCAAAATATTTGCACACATGATGTATAGCAGTCCCTATTACTTAGGTAATGCAGTTCAGTGCTTATTAGATACCTTTTGAAAAGAGGTTCCGTCTTTACATTTGCTTGTGTTAAAATCATGTTGGCTGCATCTCTCGGCATAGTTTCTGGCCTTTGATACCACATTGACTTGAAACATGATCCTGTGAGTTCTTAGTGTAGCAGCTTGTTTCACTTTGGGTCATGGCTGAAACCTCATCTCAAAAATAGCCAATACCCATCATTGCCCATTGTGCTTTGGGCTTGCATGTGACGGACACTTTTATAGACGTGGGCAAAGTAAAATTTACCCTTGGTTCTGTGTTTCCTAACATTCAAACAATAAACCTCTAGGTATTTTTGTGTATAACATGTTGGCATATGTGTTAACGTTTGTATATATAGTAAGATGAACGTGCTTTGCCATCACCTTGAGGAAACCATTGAAGAAAATACTCTAACTGGATTGAAATGTGTTACCAGATATTTCCCCCAGCTTTATAAGCAATAAGTGCATTAGGATTTGTAGAACTAGCAGATGCGTCATAGTCAGCCGCGCTCGCTCTCTAACAGGAACGTCTTTGGGTGTTGGAGCACCCTCTTTTGTGATTCTCTGCTTGTAACAGAATCATCATTGCATTATGTGGGTGTGTCATGCCATCTTTCTAGAACAGAAGCATGGACATTTGGCAGGATAGTCAATATTTCTTTTAAATAATTAAAAAAGATATGCATTTGTACTTATTCCTTTTGTTTTTACTTTGCGTTCTTGCTTTCTGTCATCTAGTCAGCATTTCTTTTAAATACTTAAAAAATATATTTGTACTTAATTCCTTTTGTTTTTTTTCTTTGTGTTCTTGTTTTCTGTTATGTTTAATAAATTTAAAACACAGTAAGTGATAGCAAGTATTAGCACAGTTAGAATGCCACACCTCCTGACTGTCAACCGGGGACATTGTGTAGTGAAGGGATGCTAATATATTAGGTGCTATGTAGAGTTCAGCTACGGCAAATGAAGACGATTTGTCAGGAAATAAAGAAAGTCAAACACTGAATCTCCACAATGTTTTTAGACTAGGAAATCAATCAAAAGCTCCAGGAATTGAATCCAACAGTGTGATGGTGTATGTTTAGCACATTCATTCTAAAAGATTTATAGTCCTTAGTTTATCACAAGGCTGTTAATGTAAGAGTGAGACTAAGTATGAAATCTAAACGTGCTGCACAGACAGACAGCTTCTATCTCTCAGACGTGCTGTGGGGGTTCAGATGGAAATGCTGCCTTGGGAGACATGGGCTGGGTTTCTTGGCTCATTTTGGCTGTATTAGATAAGCCACGTGGTAACAGCGTTTTACTGGTTAGTTGGAATATTAGTAGGAACACTTCTAACATAAGGCCTAGTGGGCATGATCTCATTTAGAACAGAAAATGCAAGTGATTGATTTTGATGAGCACAACGAAGACTCTAACAATAATGAAGCTAAAGCAGTAAAGGTCCCAATGGGAGTAATGTTTACTTAGCTTCACTTTAATTAATTGATCTGTATGTATTTCTTTGGGGCTTTGTGTTTAGAGGGAATATTGAAATGGAAACTGAAAATTAAGCATTAAAAATCTAAACAACTCTTGAGCAGTTAGGAGCCACTTGTTCTGTATCTGTTCTGTGCTGCATTTTTAAATACATTGTTAGTATTTTGAAACGGTAAGATTTAAATCAATGGAAATGAAAAGCATTGTAGAGTTTGAAATGAACAAGAAGAGAGGCTGGGAGGCATTCATAGTGGCACAGTGTGTACTTCCTGCATAAAAAGCCTCTTTTCTGACAACTGTTGCAATGTTAAATTTTAGAATGCTTATCCTCAACTGTACAGTCTTGTTCAAATAAAACGATAGCGACCCAAGGATGGCACGCGTGTGTGCACTCTCCAGATGTCACGCCGCCATGCTCTCCCTGTCTGAGTGACTCACTGGATGTGCTCTCTTCACTCAGGTTATCTCCCAGCTCAGGATCCTGGGAAGATCTGTCACAGCTGGCTGCAAATTTGACAGAGAAATCTGGTCTAATGAACTTTCCCCCATCCTCAATCTCTGGAAGAAACTCAACCAGGTTAGTCACGGAAGGATTGAAATTTTTTACCTCTTTGCCCTGTGCCCTTTCTCCAGCCTCTGGAGCTGTGCTGTGCTGCTTGACTCGTGTTCACTGCAGCCATCTTATCCGAAGTTTACTGGTGCTAGGACAGTGAATCACACTGGCCTGTTGCCTGTACATTTAAAGTGTTTATTACCTTCGGGCTATTAGATCTTTTCATTAATAGATTAACCTGTTTATGTTCAAAGTTCATTTATGTTCCCTTTTGTAGACCATGGTTCTGGTATCACTTTAGTCTATAAAGTCCCCACTGTGTTCTTGTGGCCTACCTTACTTGGTGGGTTTTTCATGTCGAGATCACACTATATCACCGCAAAGCCAACTAGGGAAGGAACTAGAAGCCAGCATGGCAGTGACTGTGAGTGCAGACAGCAGCAGTACCGTTGTTGGGCAGAGAGCTCTGTGCTGGTTAGCACTGGTGAGAACCCTGTGGCCCAGAGGTGACTTCTAATGATGATGACTGAGCTGCTTCATCAGTTCTTTAGGTTGGTTAATTTTAAAACATGTATCAACATTTGCAGTTAAGTGAAATTAGAAACAGGACAATGAAGAGTTTCCTAAAACTATCCTATATCAAACCAAGAAACCACAATTCTCATACCTGTTTGTCTTATGAAGGCAACCATAAAACCAGAGTAACTATGTATAGTCAGGAAAAGACAAAAATACATTCACTCATTAAATTCAAGGAGGAAAATGTCCTTGTCCAGTGAACTGAATTAGCAAAGCTGAGTAGATTTATACCACAACCCTCCCTTCACTGTGAGCAACGTTTATTACCTTTCCCTTCAAAAATAAATTATATAATTTTTAAAATAACATTTCATATTTGAACGTCTTTATTTAAACTATTTTCAGATTGGGTGGAAGGGAATTTAAAAAGAAACGGGGTCATAAGCTCTATGCTGATACTTACTTGTCCCTCCTGTGGGTCACAGCTTTAATAACCAGTTCTCTCTTGAACAAGTAAGTGAAAGCAATGCGTCCTTATTGCCTAACACTGGGGCTGGAGCTCAGTGGACAGTGACTGTCCAGCATGGCAAGGCCCTCCAAACCAACAAATATGTTTAGTCTGTAGGAAATCTGACCATGGGACAAGGTAGCTGTCACCCCAGGGCCACATGCAGGTGGACTCTGGTGAAATGCCATAGTTTTGGTCTCACTTTTGGGACTTTTGGTCTCACTTGTTTTTGTTTTTAATGAACAAAGGAATTATTTTTCATTATTAGGACAGAATCAAATCAATACCTTACCAGCTGGGGTGTACATACCTGGGTCTAGACTGTCTGAGAGAGTAGAACCAGAATCAGAGAGGCAGGTTAGGCATGACGCTGTGGGTCAAAGGTGAACACCAGCAAATAGAGGAAGGGAGGAGGAGGACCCTGATGAAGTCTGTTTACAAACGAAACTCTAATGTGGGAATACGGATGGCCCCAGGGGTGGAAAAGAATGCTTTTCTACCTTTTCTGCTGTAACAATGCTTTTCATGTACTTTTAGTTTAACATAGTGTATTACAAAGCCATACTAACCATGTAGCAAGAGGACAGAAAGCAGGTGTTTTCTCACTGACTTTCAATGTAATATGGTATTGGAGCATGGAACATAGAAGGACATTGTTGACTTTGTATATTTCTAGATTGGTTCTGCCCATTTTACCTCATATCCTCTTGCCTATTTGCCTGCTTGGTGAAATGGAGGAAGTTATAAATCACTCTAACACCTAGACTAATTAATGATTATGAAGCCTACAGCGTGAGGACAGCATTGGTGTCTGTGTTCTGGACCCACTGGGTCATTCCTTGCTAATTAAATAATGTAGAAAAGTAGCATTTTTTAGTATTTATTTTGTAGATGTAATTAACAAAGGAGCTTATCTTAAAAACGAAATGGACATGGGTCTATAGAGAAATGCATCTAGATTGGCATGACCAGTCACTTCAAAATGCACATTACACTGCACATTAAGGAAGTTTTCAGTCCATATGAATAAAATTATTTTAGGAGAGCTTCTTCTGGGAGTAATGATGACCGCTACTTTTCAATGAATAGCTAATAGTGAGGTTTGACTACCGTCAAGAAATGAGTTCAGCAGAGTCAATAGTAGTACTTAGGCCATTGTATGGCTAGGACTCTTAACTACCTCAGGCTGAACTCTTTAAAAGATTTTTATTAATTTTTTAAGAACTTTATACACTGAATTTTGAGCATATTGACCACCTCACAGTTCCTCCCAGATGTAACCCCTCTTCCATACCCACCCAGCTTTGTGTCATTTTTTAAAACCCTATAGTCTGGTTTTTTTGCATATATATGCACATATATGCTGTGGTGTGTGGCCGTCACTAGAGAATGGTCTGCCTTCAGGGTCCATTAGCTAACAGTAGCTCCTGAGCTTAGACAGGGACTTTGTGTCCATGTCCCCTGCCCTCCATGCTGGGTGGCTTAACAGTAGTACTGAGCTAGGGCAGAGCTTCCTGTCTGTGCCCCCTCAGGTCATGCTGGGATGTCTTTTCCCGAGCTCGGGCGGGACTTCTTGTCCATGCCCCCTGCCCTGCTTCCCTTGTACCTCAGTGCTGTCTGACTTGAGCTTGTGCAGGTCTTGTGCCTATTTTCCCAACTGCTGTGAGTTCTTGTGTGGCGGTTTTAAACAGAGGAATAAAAGCCAAATAAATACATTCCAGGCACTGCTGTAATGCAAAAATGAACCATGTGGGTCTCTTACTGTTTTCACCACCTTTTGAAAGCTTCAGCATCAAAATGAAAAGAATGGATGTGGTGGCCTTTGGCTGAGAGGGAGCAACCTCTCATGTTAAAGCACTTCCCATAGATCTTTGCTTCCAAGAAGATCTTCATTTCCTCATCCCATACGACAAATGACAAAAGGTCTAGCTGCATCACCATTTGTAGCATTGTTATCATTCTTTTGTATTGGAGCTTGATAGTCAGATTGTCAACCGTTTGTGGGGGATTGGACTTTTTCCTCTTGTATGCTCTACCTCTGCTCCTAATCTCCACTGGCATGTGTATTGCGATTTATTTTTTATTTTATTTTAATCTATCTAATACTCAAAAGCTATGTTTCCATGTACACCTGATCTCACATCCAATTAACTGAACACTGTGAGACACCATGCATCCTGATAACTAGCTGCTTAATTACTGCTTTTTTAAAGCCCCACAATCCATTTAAAGTCTTATAAAAATAAAGTTGTAGTGCTAAAACTTCCTCCTGAGCCCTGGAGAGATGGCTCAACTGTTAAAGCGCTGGCTGCTCGTACAGAGAACTTGGACTTGGTTCTCAACACTGACATGGTAGCTTAGAGGTAACTGTTCTTAACTTTAGGTCCAGGAGTTTTTTTTTTTAAAAAACATTTGGTTTTACCCTAGGTACCCTGGCTATCTAGTCAGGGTCTTGATTATCCAAGTTAAATCAAGTTATTCCCACAAACTTTGAATGATAACCAAGCTAAGATTTGTAGAACCACAGATTTTAGGTTTAAAGTAAGGGAATAGAGAGATAGATATATCTCCCTAGGAAAGGTAAATAGAGTAGATAGTTATGGATGGAATGGGGGACAAGGCAGAGAATATGGGGAGAGACAGCTAAAACTAAGGAACCATTTGAAGGGTGGTGTGGAAACCTAATACAGTAGAAGCTTCCTAAATATATACATATATGAAGGTAGGTGATTAAAATGAAATCGCCAAATAATGAGGGATGTTTCTTGTCACCACATGAACATCCAGTACCTATATTGGGTTACATATATCTTAAGTCCCAGGAGAACCCCCAAGCAACTCAGGCTATTGCCAAGACTATAGGATTGAGTTACTCCCCAAAAACTTATGGCAAGATCCCATTGTTTAAGACAGCACCTATATAATTTATTGAACATGAAGAATTCAGACTGTTGCCTACATAGAGTCTAAACCCTTATGTTCCAGCATCTTTGGTACTGGAAGAAATTCTGTATGCTCCCAAAGGAGAAATGTATACACTCACCCAGCCATAAACCCTTTGATTTACAATGGTGTCCTTTCTGCAAAATATGAAACCATGTTTTAAACTAGACAGGTTAACTATGCCTCTTGAATCCACAGGAATTCACTTGTTAAACAGTGAGAATCTTTTGTGTAGTAGGAGCTACCCCAGTTTTCATTGTGCCTTATTATTCACTTCAGAATGCTTTAGTGATATTTTCCTTCATGACCGAGGAACTCATCAGAATGGATTGAGGTCTGTTGCATGGTAGAAGTGGTATTGAGGGCTAGTGACTATGACAGAGAAGACAATCAGCTTGGACACACAGTCCCTTTCATGCTCTTTATTCACAGTTAAGTGACTAAGTGACTGTCCAGAGGAAAGCCAAGGTAAGGTGCTCTCTGGAGGCTCTGTGTTGCTGTGTGACAGTGTCAGCAGATGGCATCTGAGGGAGAAGCGCCAGTCTGCCATCTTTGTTGCTAAGGCCAGCCTTAAAGGGGTCTAATATACTGCAGTGGCTCCATGTTATTCTTGTACAAGAGGAATTCATCAAATTAAGGAGATGATAGAAAGTGGTTTATGTTTTATAGAGGCAAAATCGATACATTGTAAAGAATAGATTCAATTAAGAAGCTTAGTCAGGGCATGGAAGTGAATTAAGTTATGCTGTGGGAACAAACACTGGGCCTTTGTCAGTGCTTGGCTGTGCAGGTGTCAAGCTCATACCATAGATACTCAGTAGAACTTTCTTCACAGGCTACTGGCATCTAATAAAGATTGGATTGTAAGCTCAAACTTATTTTGAACATTATTTATCTTTACAACTTTGTGAAACTTTAGGTTGGCATGCATGCCTGTTTGTGACTATAGCTTTTTAAAAGGAAAATATATAATATACAAATATATAGTTATGTAGAAGGAACAGTGGGCAGACCTGCTTTTCATCCCACCTGGCTCCCGCATGGTTAGCTTTACACCCGAAATGACAACACACAAACTGTATTCATTTAAACACTGCCTGGCCCATTACCTCTAGCCTCTTACTGGCTAATTCTCACATCTTAATTAACCCATTTCTATTAATGTGTATAGCACCACGAGGTGGTGGCTTACCAGGAAAGATTCTAGACTACATCCGTCTTGGATTGAAGAATCATCGTGTCTGCCTCACTGCCTTCTTCCTCCCAGAATTCTGTTCTGTCTACTCCACCCACCTAAGGGCTGGCCTATCAAAAGACCAAGGCAGTTTCTTTATTAAGCAATGAAATTAACACATAGACAGATGACCTTCCTACATCATATTTATATATTTTAACACTACATTTTATTAACTGTTACTTATATATTATTCTGCCAGCTTTTGCATTATCAGATGCACAGCTTATCTTACTTTTAAAACCTTCTCTAATATTTCCATAAAGAAAATTGCTAATAGTAAACTTGTAAAACAGTGATTTTTTTAAAAAAAATGCTGACAAGCACAGCACAGGAGACTGTGTTCTCATCTGGCACTCCATGTGTGTGCATCAGAAGGTCGGATGTTGTTTTCAATGTTTATTATAGAGAGCTTTGCCCTAGTAACTTTAGTACCTGGCTGGCAATTTAGTACTTGGCAACAATTATTGAGACTTACTGACTTCCTGGCCAGTTTACATCTATTTCTATAGTTCCAGAGCTTTCATTAATTCTCATTTAAATTACTTAAGCGACACAAGGTACACATGAAACATCTTCTGTTGACTCTTAGAGTCTATTGTAAGAAAAACACATGATGAGCTTTTTTTTCTGAACATGAGTTAATCCAGAAATGATATTTTGTCTATTCTGACAAATGGATTTGTGTCTCCAATTAAAATTTTGACTCAGTAGCTTAATTTCAGAAGAATGAATTGTGTTAAATAGACTAACAATCTAAAATAATTAAAATAACAGTGCTAAAATAATTAAAAGAAATGGTGCTTTCTTAAATTCTTGGACTTTAAATTAATCGTTTCTTTATTTCTGAGATTTGTCTAGTTTCTTTTAGATTATAGTAAACCATAGACTATGCTGACTGAGAACTACTAGGGTCTGCCCTTGGCGGGACAGAAGCCTCCGCCATTGTCCTAGTACTGTCCAGTGTGCTTGGCACCGCTTCTCGAGCTCAGCCAGCATTGCTGTGGTTCCAGCAAGTCCTTCAGGAGTAGATCTCAGTGGGGCTCTATCCACTCCCTACCTCAGGGAACTAAATGATTCCAGTGACTTGCTTTTCATTTGTAGGGTTCTATTCAGCAAAGCAGAAAATAGAGCAGGCATTTTAACCACATGGTTAAATGTGTTGGTTTGAAAGAAAACAACTTCCATAGATTTGAGGTTTCAAAAAGACTTGGGCCATTCTCTCTCTCTCTCTCTCTCTCTCTCTCTCTCTCTCTCTCTCTCTCTCTCTCTCTCTCTCTCTCCCTCTCCTCTCTCTCATTGTGTCTCAGGATACAAGCTCTCAGATACTGCCCCAGCACCATGCTTGCCTGCCTGCTGCCTTGTTCCTCACCATGATGGTCATAGACTCTGAACCTCTGAAACTGTAATCCCCAAATAACATCTTTCTTCTCTTAAGTTGCCTAGGTACTGGTATCTCTTATCACAGCAATAGAAACATAACTAAGACATTGAATATAAGCAATTTGTCATGTGAGTGGTGGAGAGCTGAAACAGCCAAAAAAGTAACAGTAGGCGTTCAAACACTGCAGAAAATACCACCCCCACTCCACCCCCTACCTGAGCTAGTGAAAGAGGGAGCGTCTGGGGGAATTGGGACATAGACTTGGAGGAAAACTATAGAGTTGGTCAGACCCTGCCCCCTCAGGAGAGGCTGTAGTCTAAGGTGATGGTTGTCTTAGCAGATGCTCAAGGTCCCAGGTAAGCTCTGACTGGATCCTGATGCTGTACATCTGTGTAGGGCAGATGCTAGGAGCCAGCAAACACTCAGAAGAATAGATTTCCTTGGTGAGAAATACCATGCTGTGTGATGTCAGTATAAGGGAGACTCTTTTATGCGTTATTTGTGCATACCTTATACATTTAAAAATGTGAAAGAGGGGAATCTTCTAACAAACATGATGTGTATCAATTGCCAGCTCAGCTGCTGGGCTCTCAGGAAAGCCCCACCTCTGGTCCACACGTTTGCCTTCTGTTTGCATTCTTCAGCAGTTGCAACTTAAATTATTAATTACCACATACTTATGTAGTCCAAGTACTCCTTACTTAAATAATATAGCTTGATTTTCAACTAAATTAGAGGGAGCGAACATGAAATGCTTTTGGTTTTGAATAATTATGTCTTCAGTAATTTGGTAAAAGCCAGTACACTGGCGTGAAAGGAATAGTTGCTGCAGGTGTAAAGGGCTAGCTTTGCAAGTGTGTTTGTCCCCAAATTCTGGACACAGTGGAATGGGACAGCAGGCAGCCAATCACCCTGTGAGGCGGTACCTTGAGTTAGAGGATCCCCTTCTTTTGTGCCTTCCTCATGCACTGACCTTGTTCTTCAGTGACTGTTGTTTTGCTGGTGTTTCCACCCCACGTACCCCTAAACATCAGCAACAGTCCAGAAATCCCTATTTGCAGACGCATTTCGCTCATCCGTAAAATGAACTGTTCAGAAGTAGGAACTCACGAGCAGTTTTTGACCTTGTATATACTTTAGTGTGTCATTGACGTTACTCTAATTGTGACATGACCTTGTTCTTCTAGAATTCAAACCTAATCCACCAGAAAGTATCACTTCCCAATGACCGACAAGGATCTCCAATATTATCGTTCATCATTCTTGAGCAGTTCAATGCCATCCGCTTAGTACAGAGTGTCCATCAGTCTCTTGCTGCCCTCAGCAAAGTCATCAGAGGAACTACTTTACTGAGTTTAGAAGTACAAAAACTGGCAAGTGCCTTATTAAACCAAAAGGTAAGACAATCAAAAGTCTCTCAATTGTTATTCTGTTACCTGTGTGACTTTCCTTTCATGAAATATATCTACCAGGAATCCTATAGTTAATAGTAGCAGAAAACTGAAAGTTGACATGGAAGAAGCTATGTAGATAGAATGCACTGGGTTGGAAAACTAGCAGTGAGGCTAGTGGAAACATTAAATATGCTTGATACAAGTGTACATCAGCCTATGATCCCTTCTGCGACCATCTTTTCATTGTATATGTAATGGAATCCATTTCTATTTCACTTTGGGACAAGTCTATATATATTGGTAACCTACCACACCAAATCTTAAACCTTGTAAGTTCTAAACTGTTTCCTAGCAACTTAAGCAAAATCCTAGGATCTGCTTTGTTCCAAATCAGTTGGGTTGTGAGCGTGCCTGTGTCCAAGTTCTTTGCAGGCAGATAGTGCTTCTCACAGAGACTAAAACTTCAGCCAAATGCCTGTGGAGGAGCTGGAAGATGAACAAGTGATAATGTCAGATGAAGGATGACTCTAGTGAACATCAGGATATGTTCACCAGAAGAAGAGAAATCGCTGCTCCTCTTCCTAAATAACTGGAGCATTTTAGAAAATAATAAAATCCAGGTAGTTGGCATAAGTTTTACAGAAACTATATATATACTTTATACAGGATATACAGAGAGGAGGGAGAGGTGTCTTCAGTGGGCTGCCATGTCTATGGAGGGTCTGAAGTGCTTCTCATATATGGATGTCCATGTCTTTCCCTAGACTTGGGAAAGACATATCCTGCTATAATATCTTTAGATAGGTTTTTCTGTTCATTTGGTTTTTATCTCTTATACTCTTAGAGTTCCCAAGAATTGTTGAAATAATTGATCTTTATTTCTGTCTAATGTAATAGTGTCTCAACCTTATCTTCTGTTCCTGACGTTCTTCCAGGGAAGCTGTCTAGATCTTGTCTCAGTAATTCTTTCCACAGAAAATTTATTGAGATTTTCACTTCCAAGATTGCTATTCTTTTTATTTTCCTTCAAAATCTCAATCTTTTTTTCTAAATATCTCATTTAAGTTCCTAGCTTTCTAGACCAAATCTCAAATGGACTTCCTTCCCTCTTTCTCTCTGTGAACCCTCTTTGAGGTCACCACATATTTTTTAAAATTGAGCCTTTACATTCCCATTCTGGTGCCATTTGAATCCTTTCACTTTCTTTGGATCCAGGTATCGAGGAGCTGTGTGAGGCTTGGGAGGCTCCATCTTGGCTTACACGTGTGTATGTATATGGACATTGTTTCTGTGTTGCAGTTTGCCTCTCTGTTGTGTTTGGTTTGTTTTTCTGTCTTATGTGAGGATCTTATCAGTAGGCAGCCTTCTCTGGCACTTGGAAGAGAGAAAACACACTGCAGAAACAGTAAGAATTCAAAAACAGATCATATATTTAAGCACACAGAGGAAAGCCACTATCAACTCTAACCTTGGTGAGGGTAGAGGAGAGCAGGATGCTTAGAGGATGAGGAAGAGTAGGCGTTACAGAGAAAGTGGTGGACAGAGGAAGAAAACAAGCATGGGAATACAAGTCTTAAGAGTTAGTAGAGAAAGATAATCCAGTAAAATAAACAGAGATGGAGGAAGTACAGTCAGGAAAAGCAAAGGGCAGAAGAGTGCACACCACGGAGGAAAGGGGTAGAAACGCTTCACTGATCTGTCCTGCTTTGGGGTGAGGAAGGAGGGTTTCCTTCATTTTCTCTCTGAACCCCATCCCGATAGAGCAGGAAGAGATGCTTGCAGGCTCATCCCTGGCTTGCTTTCCCTACTAGAATGCATGCTGTGTGCTGCGGGGCTGATCTCTGCGTGTCTTCTTGAACCAGGGTTGGTAGTAAGGAAAGGGCCTCCCTGGAAATGTTCCACCTGAGGCTGCTGCTTGTCTGGAGACTATTCTGGCAGTGCTCAGGGCCTCGGAAAGAGGATTTCTCACAAGTCCCTCTGGCTCTCTGAGCGTAGAAAGCCCAAAACCTCGAGGAGTCCTGCATGCCCTGGTCAGGTTGGACTCTGGCCAGCTCACCCCTTCTCAGAGGTGGGGCTGCCGTTCTCATCTGGAAATGCCCTTTGCTTCCCTTTTCTTCTCTTTCTACCAAGTAGACTTATATCCACAAATCTAAGTCCCACCAATTTCCCGAGCCTACACTGATTCTCGGAGTAGTCACAGGGGCCTTTGGGACATTGAGAAGAAACAATTCTTTCTCTTCTGCCCAGCTAAATGATCTGACTATAAATGTGGTTCTCTTCATGCTCTGCCTAGGACATGCTATACAGCTTCCGGAATTTCTTCTGAAACTACTGTTGAAGTGAGGCAGATGTTGTGCCTGTGCAGGTTGCTGGCACTGTCACTTCTCTTTCATTCTAAGTCTTTTGAGGAACCTCTCCATGTTAGACTGCACTGTCTTTCACTACCTAGATTTCACAGGATCTGTGTATTCTCTGCTTTTCCACTACAGGATCTTGGTATGTCACCTCTCCCTGTAGCCACACTTCTGATATCTGCTTTCAGATTCCTGGAGATGCACGAGAGTTCTGGATGCTGGTAACCTGCACATGCACATCCAGACATGCACCACATTCACATGTGCACAACTTGACTGCTTTTGCTTCTATTAGTCATTTTGGAGACATATGACATAATCAACTGAAATAAAATCAGTAACTAAATCATTTTCTGCGATGGAAATCTCTTACTCTTCTTTTGGATAACTTTGAAGATAAAGGACCAAAGGCTGCTAAAGACTTAATTATATGAAATCCTTCCCTTAATTACTATTTTATAAATGGGACTTAGATGTTTAATTTTTATAATATTTCATTTTCCCTCAGCTCTTAATGTCTGCTGAGTGCTTCTTCATGGGCATTGCAACAATCACAGCAAATGAATACCAGATGGCTAAATTCCTAACTGGGACAAAGGTGTCATATATAATGTTGAGTATTCTGTATTAGACTTTGAAAGGTCTTTTGATAAAGTGGTTCACATAGAAGCATGAAAACTCAAGTTTCCCCTATGGAAAAGGCAGAAGCAGCGCACACATCTATAACTCCAGGACTGCGCAGGAATTATATCCAAGGAGCATGATCTGATATTCTAATAATGTGATATAGGACTCAAAGGGCTTTGGTTTATCAGAGATAGCATGCTCTATTTTATTTGTGTCCTTGTTTGGCTTTGAACCATAGCACTGGCCTTGTGGAATGAGTTTGATGGCTCCCGTTCCTTTGAAAAATTTTCTGTAGTTTAAAGGAAGTTGTTATATGTGTGGCTTGTTTATGTTTAATAGCTCAGGTAGCTCAGGCTGGCCTCCAGCATACTGAGTAGCTGGCTTTGTCCTCCAGTTTTGACTCTCAAGTACTGGGATTATATGTGCATAGTATGAAGCTCAGCAGACTTTTGTGGGTTCTTTCTTTTTTTTTCTTTTCTATTTTTAGGGCTTGGGATTGAACACAAAGCCTTCTCCATGCTAGCAAACACTGTCTGTCCTACTGGGGCTGTGTCCCCCACAGTGGTAGTCCTCCTTGGAAGTTCTGCATAGCTCAGCAGTGCAGCTGGCCTTTCCTTTACTGAGAGGTGTATTATTATTATTACTACTACTACTATTGCTACCAATTCATCCTCGTTTCTGGTTTGTTAATGTTTTCTCTCATCATTTAACTTTGCGAGGTTTTATCACATTAACTTGTGTGTGTGTGATCGCATGTCTTTATGGAGGTCAGAGGTCACCTGCAGAAGTAGATTCTTTGCTTCCAGTATGCGGGACTCAGGTCCTTGGGCTTTTAGCAAGTTTCACCCACAGAAACATCTCACTAGTCCCAGGTTTAGAGGCCCAAGAATGGAGCCATTTTTTTTTTAGGATTTTTTTTTGTTTGTTGTCACATACTTGTGCACATTAACAGTCCTGAATGATTTTCGATTTTTTGTGATATCAGTAGACTCCTTTATCTGTCACTTTTGACTTTGTGTCTTTTGTTGCTTAAACTAATAAGACATTTATTAGTTTGCTTTTCAAAATATTGGCTGTTTGTTGATCATTAATATTTTATTTTCTGTTTTACTAATTTCTACTGTGGTAGTTGTTATTTAACTTTTCCTCATTTTGGACTTGGTTTATCTTATCATTCCTTGAGTTACATCTCCAGGTTGTTTATTTAAACATGTTTTGAACCCACATCAGTTTCAGTCCTGAGTCTGGCACTTATCTCTAAGAATGGTTAGATGCCCTCTAAAGTATGTGTCGTCTTCTAAGTACCCTTTCTACTCTTAGGTTTGCTATTACATGTTTCTAGTTTTCTCTACATTATTGATGATTGATGCAGGCTAGACTGTAGTGTTTTCTCACTTACATAGTCAGAGGGTGAATGGGCATAAAATTATTGTGCTGCTACTATACTTAAAATAATATAATATTTGTTGGTATTTTTTAAATATATTGAAACTCCAGAAATTTAGCACAGAAGTGTGTTATAGTACATATGTCCTTACCGAATACTTCTCATGTATGTACAGAGTGTGTTTCAGTACATATGTCCTTACCGAATACTTCTCATGTATGTACAGAGTGTGTTATAGTACATATGTCCTTACCGACTACTTCTCATGTATGTACAGAGTGTGTTACAGTACATATGTCCTTACCGAATACTTCTCATGTATGTACAGAGTGTGTTACAGTACATATGTCCTTACCGAATACTTCTCATGTATGTACAGAGTGTGTTACAGTACATATGTCCTTACCGAGTACTTCTCATGTATGTACAGAGTGTGTTATAGTACATATGTCCTTACCGAATACTTCTCATGTATGTACAGAGTGTGTTATAGTACATATGTCCTTACCGAATACTTCTCATGTATGTACAGAGTGTGTTATAGTACATATGTCCTTACCGAGTACTTCTCATGTATGTACAGAGTGTGTTATAGTACATATGTCCTTACCGAGTACTTTCTCAAGTACAGAGTGTGTATTAGTGAAGACTGACGTGGTCAGCTATTAGAAAGGCAGTTTTTAAAAAGAGCTGCTCTGTTATTCTTGTTGTTGGTTTTAATCTGGGTGCACACTTGAGTTAGCGTCTCCTTGTTGTCTACCCAGCACCTCTGTGGGTAGACCAAGACCCCTTTTGTCTTTAGCAATTTAAAATTTTTACTTTGATTTTGTACTGTACCAAATATCACACCAAGAAAATGCTGTTGATTAGTTTCCCAATGAGTAGTGGATGTGAGCATTCCTTTAGAGGTTCTACATCTAATGAATCCCATCTTAGCTTCAGACATTCCTAACTGTCGTGAAAGTCTATACACATTGTCGTCCCTGTAAGCTGATTTTCCCTCTTTTACGCTGCAGTGTCCTCTCACATGGCAGAGCAAGTGGGAAGGCCCCGAGGATCCCCTCCAGTACCTGCGAGGTCTTGTGGCCCGTGCCCTTGCAATTCAGGTGAGAATGGATTCTCGAGTAGCTGAACGTGTGGCTCCGACTACCATGTGTACACTTGCCTATGAAATAACCTTAGTAGTGACAGAGACAGGATTTTATATAAAACATCCACTCATTTTTATGTCAGTTTTAAATTTTTAAATTTTAAAGCAGTGATTTAATTAATACACTTTCTGTGTGGTTATTTCAGTAGTCTGGGTGACTGGGAAACGAACAAGCGGTCTCCTACAACAGCCTACAGTCTCATTTTAATGAGTTTTAAAGAGTTGCAGACAATATCTACAGAATTTGACAAAATTACACAGATATAGTATGTCCAGCCTGTATAAAAATGATACTTGGTTGTGTTATAGCTGACCTAACTAATGTTAATGAGGAAACAACTTTATTATTCAGTTCTATATATAGAATTCATAAAGAAGCAGAACTTTGATAAAATACTACGTTTTAATGCCATTTTCTCCTTTCTACCTTTTGTCCGTTGTTTGTGGCATCTCATCTCCTATCTTGTGAGCTTTTGTCGTAGAGTAAATGCTTCTAAACTATCTTATGACCAGCGCTCAGTATTGCAGTGCAGTTGACGGTTGGATCTGGGAGTGGAGCCTAAAAATGTGACAGACTAAAGTCTCCTGCAATCACCAACTTTATTCGAGGGTTAAGAGGAGTCACATGAGTAAAGTGTACAATCACCAGGGCAAGCCACATATCGCAAAAACAAACAAAAACCTTTTTCATAGAGGAATTAAAAACAAATAATAGCAGTTGTAATAAACAATCTGAAGTGAAGTCACTCCTGCCTGCTCCACCTGGAAGCGGCAGGGCAGCACATCCCAAGAACAAGTGTGTTTTTGACTAAATAAATGTCACTAGACTCTTGTCTTCTTGGAGTTTTCTCACAGGCACTCAGAATTCTCTTCACAGGACTCCAATCTTGGACCATGTTCTGACACTGCAGTATTTAAAAATTTCCCATTCTCACTGGGAAAGCCATTTCTTTTATGGTGTAGTAAAAAACTTTGCTTGCCTGTCTCCAGGATTCATTGTGGCCTAAGCCAGGAGTTGCCCTGCCTACTATTCTGAGGTTAGGTGCTTGTGTGATGTTTAAGAAATTGCCTGGCCCATTTGTCAGGCTATCCTGTTGGCTGCTCACTTCACCTATCTCTGTAACTATATTTGTTGCATATCATTTAAGGAATTACAGACATGAAGGTTAATAATTTTAGATGAAACTAGAGGTTCCGGGTCTTATCTGAAACTCACCCGTCAGTAGCTGTCACCATGACATGAGTGAAGTCATTGACCAAGAAGTTGTTCCATGTGATTCTGGTCACTGCAATTTTATTTTGACCCCAGTTTGTCTGTATACATTTCTTATTAAAAGCACTGGTGCCTAATTCTTTAGCTGCATGCTCATAAATCAGTATGAGTATAGTTTAGATGTCAAGAGAAAACAATTCTTTTGTTCCTGTGAGGTTCTCTAACCAGTTATCACAATTAAAAGAGGCCTTATTAGATGTCCTAGCTTTCAAACAGCATCTTAATTAATCTAGCTTTAACTAACACATTTTTATTTTTTTACCATGGACTAATAACATTTTTACCAAAGAAACTTTCCTTCCTTGACTAATTATCTTCATCTAAACTTTAATGAAGTAAAAATCTGATTATCAGCTGTTCTCTAATTCTTAATTAGTTTGAGCATATATAAATTCACTTCTGGCAACAACCCTTTAGGGTGTTAGGATTCAAAATTGATTTTAAAGAATTAATAGTATAATTGTAAATTTATATTAAATGATTCATTTAAAAGAGTAACTTTTTGGGTATTTAGCTAATAATAAAAGACAAATTAGATAAATTAAATACAGCATTATTATAAAGCATAATATCTAGAGGGAGATTTGCAATTGTTTTTAAGAATCTCTTTAAATCTTTTGTTAAAAAAATCAACACATGTCCAATACAAGGATATAGAGGTATCTTTGTCACAGGACTTAATACTGGTCACATCATCGTTATCTGATCCTGGCTGAGCTAGGAAGGCATGAAGTGGACTGTTCTAGAACACGGAGCTCATTGCTTTCTGCTAATGTAGCACTAATGGTCTTCTTTGTCTATTTATAAATCATGTAAAACAAGTTACCGAGTAAGTGGCCATCTTTGACGGGTTAATGGCTGACATTCCTATGTCCCACCTCTGTGCACCAGCTGAAGTGGTAGACTGCTTCAGAGAGCGACAGGAAGCCACTTGTTGGCATCAGGACCTGTTGGAAATCTTAGCAGAAATCAGTTACCTAGATGCCTGGTTATGTCTTGGTTTTAACAGCTGCTGTGTAACCTTTGACCTTATTGTACCTTAAAGCAAGGTTCTACCTTGCAGCATGATGGTATGCACAGTTGGTTAATGTTAGCCTGCACTAGCTGTTGCTCAGAACTGCTGTTGTATTTGTTCTAAGTGGCAGCTTTTAAATTCTTATCCAGTACTATGTTGACACGTGTGACTCCAGATGGAACCGACCTGAGGTAGCAGGTATGACGAGACTCCATTACAACTTGTTGACAGACTCATTTCTTCTCAGCCATTGGCCTGTGTGTTGCTGAGAAGGGAGGGTGCTCAGGACTCAGGGTTTGCAACACGGTTTGCAACCGTGTACACTGAGCATGCTTCACTGCTTGCTGGTGAGGGCCCAGCCCCACCTGCTGTACATAACCGGAAATATCCCATTTTCAGTTTCATTGTGAACAGGTGTTTACAATAAAGAGCTTGCACCTGGAGGCTTACTTATGATGAATAGAGACAGCAGTTACTCCATCAGGCTTTTGCAAAGCAGCATGAGAGTCTCAAATTTTTTCTAGACACTATTTCAGAGCAATTGGAAAATGACTATGTAACATTCTCGTTGAAAATGACATATGTTTAACTATATGTTTATGTATTTGTTTCCCTTTCTTCCTCTAGAATTGGGTTGATAAAGCTGAAAAGCAAGTTCTTCTCTCTGATACCCTTGACCTGTCTGAACTTTTCCATCCAGACACATTCCTTAACGCACTTCGCCAGGAAACCGCGAGGTAGTCAGAATGAATACCTTATTTTCCCTGGGGATAGCTATGTTTTACCTATTCACCTCTAGTGTCCTGATTGTCAAGAATAAATTTATTCTCGAAACCTATGTAAGTTTTTATTACTTCTCCTCATAGCTTGTCTTTAATAACAGTCAGCTTTTAATTTAAATATCATTGCTTTATTAGAATTGGAAATTTTTAAAATTCCTAACTTTGGTCATTTTTTTAATCCAGACTTGCACTGTCCATAATAGTAGCCAATGGTCTATTTAAGCATAAACTATTGAGTAAGGGGTTTACTTTCTTGGGCATATTAGCACATATTAGCACAGTGTTCGCTAACCACAAGTGGCTGGTGGTTACCTCCTTTGACTACATGAAAACATGATTTTGCAGGATCCCTCAGGAGGCTGCTCTGGCTAGCTTTCATGGTGAACAGAGCTGATGGTTAAGGTCAAGTTTGTCTTGGTGCCAGTGTCAGCTCACAGTGTATTTAGACCTTGTTAGTAATAGGATAGAGTGTAAGGAAAGAAGATTGCTAGAATATTCTGAGGAAGATGTAGAAGTTTAGTTCTGGGGACTGGTATTTATTTTTAGTCAGGATATTTTGTTCACTCAATAAAAACTTAATATCTTTTATGTGTTAAGAGTTGAGGGCCATGATCAAAATGGATAATGTAAAAAAAGGTCAAAGGTCCTCCACCTAAAAACTTATAATCTCAAAGGAATATTGGCACTTAAGCAATTAATGTTAAAATTATAGGTATTATACTTAATTTTGTGGCTCTTTTTTTGTATTTGGTTATAAAAAAGTCATTGAAAATAGCTATATTGTTACTTGATTTCCTAAGAACACTGAGGTGTGTTTGGGGTTTGGTGCTAGGAATTGAATACCCTGCCCCAGCCCCGCCCTCCAGCCTTATGCTTGCTATGCACATGATCCATTCCTAGCCCTGTACGTGTGAGTCAGGGCTCATGACATTTGATTCTGCTCTGCTTTTACAGGGCGATGGGCTGCTCTGTGGATAGCCTTAAATTTGTAGCATCCTGGAAAGGCCGACTTCAAGAAGCAAAGCTGCAGATTAAGGTACTGATTTGGGATGTTTAACTTTCAAATGCATCACTGAGCTGAAATGAGCACCTATGCGTATGATGTAAGATCAGCAGAGTTCAGCCATAGATTACAGTCTAATTGTGTAAGATTTAACATGAAAGACCTTATAATAAGGTGTATGTGATGTAATATAGAACTTTAATTATGCTATATTTTTAAAAAGCAAGCTCCAGTTTGTGCTATTTAAAAGTATACTTCTCAGTCATAACCACACAGAGGTAATGAGAATACTCGAGTGAGCAGATAGCGCCAGCTAGGTCAACTCCATGTGAAGCAGCTCCCGTTGGCTGTGCCCTAAAGCACTGCAGTCCTCGGTGCAGCAGCTCATGCTGTAGATGAGACTTTCTTTACCATGTGGTCTCTGTATAGCATTCCTAGAGAGAAAACCAATGCAGACGAAAGCAGGTAACAAGCTGAGTCTAAGGTCGTGTGTTAGAAAAGAAATCTATTCATAATGGAAACAGCTTTAGGACTGCTGTTTATTAAGCTGTGGCAGCTGAGACAGTAGGCAGTTGCTGTGAGGAAAGGCAGACGGATGGAATATAGTGAAATAACATCCCATACCCGAAACAGACCTGTTCCTGAAGAGAAACATAGTACACAACATTGTCTCCTACAAACTTCATCCCAAGAACTGCTTAATCAAGTAGGAGAATATTAAAAATATATTTTTCAAGTAACTTTATGTTTGGCATTAGACTGCATCCTTGGCCACAGATTGGATATGATGATAAAATTAATAAGTTGATTCTGGAAGCATAAAAGGTGATGTCTAGAAATAAAATTACAGGAAAATATATTTAGGAGTTCCAAAGAAAAATAAAAG
Organism: Microtus pennsylvanicus; assembly: GCF_037038515.1. Lineage (NCBI taxonomy): Eukaryota > Metazoa > Chordata > Mammalia > Rodentia > Cricetidae > Microtus > Microtus pennsylvanicus. Next base: position 111,546,824 of record NC_134581.1, read on the forward strand.
CTTTAAAGGAACAGAAAGGACTCGAAACTCATCAGTGGAAGAAGACGAAAGAGCAGACTAGAAACCCCTTAAAATCAATGCTTAAATAGTTTGTGCAGTAGTAGGTACAGCATATTGCCTTTCTTGTATGCAGGTGGGAAATAAAATAAATAAATTATACAATTGCTAATTGCATCCATAAACAGTAAAACTACTCCCTAAGTGTGTACAGACATGTAAGTCACACTTCAATAGCTTCCCTTGTTTCCCGCATACATGAATGAGATAATAGAATGGATTCAGTTATCTAGAAAGCACTGTAAAGTCCTCTGATCAGAATTATCCATACAAGTTCTGCTTACTTTGTCTCACATCAGGGGTGTGTTATAATTTACATTCCCAGATGAGTGACATTGGCTAAAACTTGCTGAACATTTCCTGAGTATCATGCAGTTTCACACATTAATGCCAGGTTGGCACCCAAGGGTCTGTCATCATTCCTACCTTCCTTTGGTAGCACATTTGTTTAGCCATTTTTCAGGCAAAACCAACCCAGATTTAATACTGCCTCTTCTTGTGTTTTCCCCTGGGTTGTAGAAATTCTGCTTTGATACTTCAGGATTGAGTCTCTGTCCTATGGAGGCTGACTCATTGTCCCAGTAAGGTGTGACTGGAAGTTGGGCCATTTGTCTGGAGAACTGTCATGTGACCCATAGCAGTTCCTCAGCCATAGGGTAATGTTTGGGTCTAAGTGTTGAACTCTGGATGCAGCTGGTCCAAGGGGAGATTTTATTGATAACCCTCTACTCCTTGGTGTCCAAGGGGAGATTTACTGGTAACCCTCTACTCCTTGGTGTCCAAGGGGAGATTTACTGGTAACCCTCTACTCCCTGGTATCCAAGGGGAGATTTACTGGTAACCCTCTACTCCTTGGTGTCCAAGGGGAGATTTACTGGTAACCCTCTACTCCCTGGTGTCCAGGGGGAGATTTACTGGTAACCCTCTACTCCTTGGTGTCCAAGGGGAGATTTACTGGTAACCCTCTACTCTCTGGTGTCCAAGGGGAGATTTACTGGTAACCCTCTACTCCTTGGTGTCCAAGGGGAGATTTACTGGTAACCCTCTACTCCTTGGTGTCCAAGGGGAGATTTACTGGTAACCCTCTACTCCCTGGTGTCCAAGGGGAGATTTACTGGTAACCCTCTGCTCCCTGGTGTCCAAGGGGAGATTTTATTGGTAACCCTCTTCTCCCTGGTGTCCAAGGGGAGATTTTATTGGTAACCCTCTTCTCCCTGGTGTCCAAGGGGAGATTTTATTGGTAACCCTCTACTCTCTGGTATCCAAGGGGAGATTTTATTGGTAACCCTCTACTCCCTGGTGTCCAAGGGGAGATTTTATTGGTAACCCTCTACTCCCTGGTGTCCAAGGGGAGATTTATTGGTAACCCTCTATTCCCTGGTGTCCAAGGGGAGATTTTATTGGTAACCCTCTACTCCTTGGTGTCCAAGGGGAGATTTTATTGGTAACCCTCTACTCCTTGGTGTCCAAGGGGAGATTTTATTGGTAACCCTCTACTCCTTGGTGTATAGGAGCTTTCAAGGCAGTCATTTAAGGTCGCTATTCTTCGTACATTTTAAAGAAGAGAAAATAAAACACGGGCAAAAACACCTAAATAAACATTTTCCAAAAAAAGTTGTACAAGTACCCATCAATTGAAGGGGTGACCTCCATCTTCAGTTATGGAGGAAGAGAAGACCTCAAGCACAAGACACACGTCCTCATACCATCAGGATGCCTAGCAGATAGTGACTGTTAGTGTGACCAGGTGCTCACTGCTGCCACCAGTGTCCACCATGCAGGAGAGTGCCCTACCACATGTGCTAGCTAGCCTGTGTCTTCTACTGAGTGTGTATCACTTTTGCACTATTGTAAAGGAATTTGAAATTCAATCCTCTCAAGTGAAGCTTCTGGTCAGTTGTTAAAACTTGAAACCATTGTGTAAGTTGTGGTGGCATCATGAATACGTCGTGAGACAGCAAACTTTTGACAGCTGTGGACGTAAGCTATTGCTCAGCCTGCTGCCGTCAGCTCAGCAGTTAGCACTGCAGAAGAGAGAAGATGGCTTCCAAGCAACTGTAGCTAACGTTATTTCAAGAGCCATGTTTGTACTTCAGATGTCCTCAGTTTACACTAAAGCTACCTTACACTGTATAAAACTTTCTGCTTTACTCTCTCAACTCCACACAGCAGGGCAAATAAAAAGACATGTAGGGACCACCTGTTCATTTTCTCGTTAGGCTTCTCTCCCCTACTTTCTGGAAGAGACTTGATTTGACTTTATGTCTTTATATTTCTATTAACCTAATGCCAGCACACCTGCAGTTATGTAGTGTATGACATTTGTAAGCATTTTCTAGAATGTTAGCTAAAAAGTAAGAACTTTGTCTCAAAAGAGAGTTCACAGTGAACACTGATTCAGATTTCCTGTGTTCTCCAAATAAAAGGCCCCAATCTGTTTTCACAGCATTTGGGATACTGGGCCTTAGATCTTATGGTCCAACTGTGTATGCCTGGCACTTCAGAATTTAATATTCTATAACACTTTTTACTTGTCTGTGGCAGATCAGTGGTTTGTTACTGGAAGGATGCAGCTTTGACGGCAATCACCTTTCAGAAAACCAGCATGATTCTCCCAGTGTGTCCACAGTTCTCCCTTGCTTTATGGGCTGGACTCCACAGGTGAGCATCTGGATAGACAGCTTCTAATATCATCCATTCACTCTTGGATTTCACTTTTCCATAAGATAGTCATAGCTTGTGGTTTTGATTTGCTCTCCCATTTTACCTGTACTTCACAAATTTGTAGTTAATACATTTTGAAGAGGTAAAGATTTTTAAACCATTTTGTTTTGGAAACAGTTTTCTATAAAGTGTGTGTGATTAGAGCAAACTCCTGAGCTTCAGAATAGGGTCACAGTGTGGCGTGAGTCCTCTCTGCAGGCTTCTTAAGAAAGGGTCGCAGTGTGGCGTGAGTCTCCCTCTGCAGGCCCCTTAGACCAGGGCATGGTTTCATGGTTACATGGCTCCAGGTAAGTGATGTGAGCCACACAGGTCAAGGCCTTCCCGCTGTCCAGCACTGTAAGTAGCCAGGTGTGCCGTTGGAATATGGTGTGGCTGCTGCTGTTGTGGATATTTGAACTGTGAAACGTGGATCACGGGATGGAGCCATAGAGAGGGCAGAGGAGTCAGAAATACTGATAGGTGCACAGGAAGGAGTAGGAGGGACTTGGAGATTCATGGTTCTTTTGGCTTGGGACGAGTGGAAAGACACTTCTCTTGCTGGGTCAGCCAAAAAGGAAGGTCAGCTGGTTGTTTCTTGGCTTCTCTGATCTAGCAGGTTTTCACCCCAATATCTGACTCTTGAGTCTTATTGGTAAATAGAATAACTTAGATGAAAACAATAGGCTGCCAGTTGGTGGTGGTGCTGGGGGAGGCTCAGGAGATGTGGCCTTGGTGGAGGAAGCAGTCACTGGGTGGGCTGGAGGTTTAAACGTGATGTGTCAGTCTCAGTTTGCATTCCCTTTTCCTACGATAGTTCCAAATGTTAACTTCTCGGCTTCCATGTTTTATAGTCACCATGTCTCCATTCTGCCACCATGGGCTTTTATTGTGGAACCATCAGCCCAAATACTCCCTTCCTTCTATAAATTTCCTGGGTCATAGTGCTTTGTCCCAGCAACTGGAAAGTAACTCCTACACTGCCCTGGGTCAGGTGATAATGTATCTTAGAGGCCTGGCCCCACACCATGACATCTGGTAGCCAGATAATTTTTTTTTAAGTGATTGAGCGTTTTATTCTTCAGTGGTTCTGGATGAGGCATCTCTGAAGCCTAAGACTGAAAATGTATGCATAAACAGACTGTAATTCTCCACCCAGTGAACTGCCAAACTCTGTTCACTACAGGAAAGATGTGTTTTCTCATTAGGAAATGCCACAATGAAGTTTCAGTTCTACTTTTTACAAAGTTCAAAAGCATCTGGGTGTTTGAACATAAAATTTGAAACTGTAACAGTAATTAGCCACCACTGTTCAGAGAGCCAAAAGAGCAAGCTGTCTGTGAGGCTTCCCACCCATGGATGTTTATTTCCCCAGTGTCAGGATGACTTTCAGAGAAAGAATCGAGATCAGAGAATATTTGTCTGTTTTCAGAGATTTGTATCAAAAGGTGCTAATTGTGTGTTCCATGGTTTGTTGATCTTCGGTTGTGAATGTTCAAAGTTGCATGCACTTTGCCAAAGGTTTTACCGTATAAAGTTGTATATGAGCCTGATGAATTCTATGAGTCTAAGTCATGTAGATTTCTCCTTTTCTGGGAAGCAAATAAGAAATCCATGTAATGATCATGAAGGCTCACTAAAGGAGCAACGCCTGAAGCCAGATCAAAACATGGAGAGTAATGGCTCGAAGGAAGGGAGGGCAGTCACCTGACCTCAGCACTGCCAGTCCCAGTCAAGACTGCCACTCCAGTGGCAGGGAAAAAAACAGCCTGTAGACTGCATCCAATCAAGAACTGAAACTTTTCAAATATCCTACTTCATGTACTATTCCATGTATTGTTATACTGTAACAATCGCCATTGAAATAAGAGCCAGAAATCATTTGGAGAACTTGCACATGCCAGGAAGGTGAATGGACCTGGTATCCGTCCTGTATAGAGCTCAAGGTAGTGGTGGTTTCTTAAGTAGGGTAAACTGCCCCAGTCTTCTTTGTGCTCCATGACATGTGCTGGAAGGACTTCCTGGGTCTGCCCACTTTCCCCTCTTTTTTAATAGATCTTCATTCCGTGAAGAATATCAAATGTACTGTTAAGAGTTTCTGCACACAAAGTTTTAGAGACCAACACAATTCAAGTTCCAGCTCCAAAAATTAGAATTTAGACACAGTAACCTCACTGAACCAGTTGCCCAGTTATTAATGGAAGGTGATATACTGTGAGGCGGTATGGAAGCTTAGATACAGTCCCATGCTTATGTGGTTCCCAGAGCAGTGCCTCACATTGTTTAGTCAATGAGGCTTAGACATACTTTTGTGTATCTGAAATCAAATGCCCACAGTATGCCTCACATATGGTTAGTCAGATTGAACAATAGTTTCTTACTCCACATAGTTGCTAATACGTAAAGTCTTTGACTGCTCACTGTATCTAGAGATTCCAGAGATGCAGACCACTAGGGATACAAAGACAACAACTTCAGTTCTACCATGAATGGACAAGAAGGAAAAGTAGGTGACGTTACGGAGATGGGGGCACTTACCCATGTCTTAGGCATGGTGCAGAAGAATCAGACAGTCTAGGATGCTCGCCAACTTCATATAGGTATAATTTTTTTTCAATAAAGTTCTTTCTACATTTTCTGTGCCTGTTTATACGCCATATGGAAAAGAACATCAATATTTTTCTGCATTTTAGTTTGAGGAACAAAGCCAGTAGAAACCTTGGAGAAAAACTGCTGTGCCTGCTCTACAGCTGCTTTGTTGCAGAACATTTAGAATTCTTTAAACAAGCTCAGAACATTGGAGACAAACATTTTAAACCAGACAGAAAAGTTTTTGTTTGTTTGTTTGTCATGAATCCCACAGTGTCTGACAACCAAACACCCCGAGACTTTGTTCTAATGGATGGATCGTGGCTGCTAATCCAGTCACTGTACAGCATCTCGGGTCCCCAGCAGTTCACTGTTAAAGGCAAGTCTGGCAGTTGTGTGTGATGGAGGAGTAGCCAGTCATCATCAGGCTTGCTGTGTTACAAGCATGTTACAGTTCTGAAGGACAGGAGGAAAGTAAACGCATCGACTTTCTATCATAACTAAGGAAAACTTCAACTATAATTATCTAGTCTTTAACTCCAAGAATCCCAGAAGGATATAATATTACCTGAGTAAACAGGAAGTACATTGTAAGCAAATTCCAAAAGTCTAGAAATGACAGAGACATCTGACTGCCTGAACAGTCACCCAAAGTTCCTCTGTGATGTTGGGACATCCATCTTCAGCCTACAGGCCTAGAGTGTCTGGAAGACTCCAATGAAACAGGAATGCTGAAAGGCAAAGTTTGTCCATCTCTGTCCTGTTGACTGAAGTTTCTGTCTCGCCTGGTCCCTACAGTCATTAAGTCCCAAAAAAATCACACAGAAGTCTACATTAGTTATAAACTGATTGGCCCAGTATCTCAGGCTTCTTATTAACTCTTACAACTTATATTAGCCCATTATTCTTATCTGTGTTAGCCACATGGCTTGGCACTTTATTAGGCAGGGAAGTCACATCTTGCTTCTTCTGTGGCTGGGCCAGGGCTGCTAGCAGAATTCTCTTCCCAGAATTCTCCTGTTCTCATTGCCCCACCTCTACTTCCTGCCTGGTCGCCCTTCCTATACTTCCTGCCTGGCTACTGGCCAATCAGCATTTATTTAAAATATAATTAACAGAATACAGACCACTGTCCCACATCACTTCGCCCTCTTTTTTTAATAAAAAAAAAAAAAAAACCAAGAATCCTTTGTTTAGCTTTCTCTTGACCATTGGCCATAACAACTTGTAACCAACATTTTAAACAAAGGAAAATATACACAGTCCATTTTTTGGGAATGAGGGCATAGTTTTTCAGGCTACTTCCTGCTGGTTGTGGGCACTGATAATCTTATGGGGACCTAAAGAAAATTTAGAATCATGATCAAATCATGACTAGAGTAATCTCAGGCAGCAGTCTTGTATCTGTTCTGGATGTAGAACTCTGACATCTGGGCCATCTGTTCCTACCAGAGATTTCTCAGGTGGTCTTCCTTGATCAAACCTGATTTTTCTTAACTCAGAATAAATCCATTTTCTATGGAAACAAAAGCAAAACCTCTTCTCCAAGATCAGAAGCATTTATAAGCAAATATTTTTTAGCAGCTGTTGCTCCTTCCTCAGCATCCAAACAATTTAAAGAGAGCATAATAACATACAGTATCCAGACTCTCTGTGTATTTTTCATCTGTCCGTGGCTTTATTTTAACCTCTATTTCTTTTATTTTAAATTTAATTTTTGGCTTTTTGAGACAGGCTCTCTGTGTATCGTTGGCCATCCTGGGACTCCCTCTGTAGACCAGGCTGTCCTTAAACTCACAGAGATCTGCCTGCCTCTGTCTTCCAAGTGTTGAGATTAAAGGTGTGTGCTACCGTACCCAACTACTCTCTCTGTCTCTCTCTGTCTCTGTCTCTCTCTCTCTCAGGACTAACCTTTTTCTTTTCTCTCCTAAGCCTGCATATATTTTTAACACACTGTAAAACATTTAGAGATTTTCTTCATCTTTGAATCTCTCTTTACTGCATATCTCTTTTTCTGACCATGTGAGTCTTTAATTTGCTAAGCAATATGGAGAAATTTAAAGCCATGTCTTTAACAGCTGGATCAAACCCATTTCTTAGGTTTCTGAGATTTTAGCCTCATGGTGGAAGTACTGGCTGTAGCCATGTTTATTGCCACAACTCTATGGCATTTCAAGGTCCCTGCCAGCAAGCAAGCTTCAGCAATGTGCTCACAAACCACACTCAAATGTTCAGAGTTTGCCCTGGCAGGATGGCCCAGAAAACTGGCATTTTAAAATGGTGCAGCTTTTTTCCTGCTACAGCTGAAAACCAAAAAGCATGCGGTCAGCTTTTCATCGACATTATTTAAGTGTTTCATGGTGAGACCTCTTAAAAGAGCTGCAAGGTTTTATAGCTAATGCTGAGTCAGGAAGCCTCTCTTAAATGAGAGTGCTTGCCTCTAGCAAGCAGAGCCCACCTGAGAAAATGCTGAAGCCATGCTTAACTCTATTCTTTTCTGTCTAGAATAACTCCTAAGCTCTCTCAGACTTTTAAGTAGATTTGGTCAGCCCCATGTTGGTACACCATTCTATCCTCTATGTCCTGCAGAATGTGTGGCAGATTTTTCAATGAAGTAAGACTTTTGAAGGACTGTCCTGCCTTGTTTTGGCCAAGTTCGGCAGTCTTTTTTCTATGTGTCCTGCATGTCCAGCCTACACAGCACATTGTCAGTCACCAAAGGCAAGAGCAGTTTCTTTGCCCAGTGGCTAACCTTACCACAATGAAAGCAAACTTCATAACGAGTTTCTTCAATGCCCATTATCTCTGAAGCAAATTGGAGCAGATATGTCTCATTGTCACTAAAAGCCTTAGGTTAAGAAAACATTTTTAAATGAACTGCATAGGTACAATACCCGAAACAACAGCAGAAGCATATATACAATATGTTGTAACAAAAATAACTTTAAACTGGTATCAGTATACAAAATTCCTTTAAACAAGAGTAGAAGCATATATGCAGTGTGCAAAAATGACTTTAAATTTACTCAGTTTACAAAAGTCCATACCAATATAAAATATTTGAGATTAATAATTGTTTTTTTAGTTTAAATATATTCAACAATCTACCCTTTTATCTTATCATTCATGTATTCCTATATTCCCCTAAATATAACAAGCATCCAAACCAAATAACCCAAAGCCTCCCACAACCCAACTCTTTGGAATGTGGATGCTGTTTCTCTAGACTGCTGGCTGGGTGGCTGGGTGGCTGGGTGGCTGGCTCCTAGCATCCTCCTTGTTCCTTCTTGCTCCCTCCTCCTCAGAGTTTTCCTCCTATTTATTCTTTATGCCTGCTAGCCACGCTTATCCTTTCTTCTGCCTAGCTATGGCTGTTCAGCTCTTAAACTATTTGGTGTTTTAGACAGGCAAAGAATCACAGCTTCACAGAGTTAAAGAAATGCAGCATAAATAAAAACAATGCATTATTAATCATTTAACAAATATTCCAGAGTATAAACAAATGTAACACACCTTAAAATAATATTCAACAGCAGCAAACTGTTCAATAAGCACATTTAATAAACACAATATTCTTTCCTCTCTGGAAATTTTTTGCATTAAAAGTACTGGCAGGGGCTGGAAGATGGCTCAATAAGTGAAGTGCTTTCTCTGCAAGCATGAGGACCTAGGTATGGATCCCCTGTTCCATATTAAAAGCCACGCACAGCAGTGCACACCTGTAATCCCAGCACTGAGGAGGCAGAGTGACTGGGGCTTGCTGGCCAGCTGATGGAGCCCAGTGTCTGAGCTTCAGGCTTAGTGAGAGATGTTCTTACAATTCACTTGTTCCAGTAAGAATGACTAAAAATTATGCATTTGTGCTTATTTCCAAAAATAATTTTTACTGCTCTATCAAATCCATTTGCTTCTCATACAACATAAAGAGATTTAAGAGTCTCCTAATGTTGTTTTTTTAAATTCTAGATAAGCAAATAAAACAATTAACTATAAATTCTAATATAGATGAAATTATTGATTCGGATTACTTTAAGGTTGGTCATTGAGAATAATAATGAAAAACAATAACAAAAAAAATCATCTGAAAGACCCAACTTGGTGAACTCAGTCACCCTGAAGTGAGTTTTCTGGAGATTAGTGATCTTTAAATTATTCTTTCCATTTTTTCTGGTGAAGATCTTATCTTATGTAGATAGTGCCATAAGAAGCCACATCAATTTAAATATGATGTGATGTTTTTAAGAAGAAACAACAAAATCATATTTCTCTAATGGCCACCTGAAAATTTTGAATAGTAGTAGACCACTGTAGAAGCGCCCAGGTTTCCAGCTTGACTTAAGTAAAACAAGTAAATAATACATTTATAATTTCTGCAATAAAACATGCAAATTAAAATGACACTCAATAATTAAAACACCAAGGTTAGTATAATAAGACCTCTAAATAATCATATTTTGTATTATAAAATTTAGTTTATAATCGTTGGAAATGTGATTCAGAATCATTTGAGCCTAAAAAATTTTTACTCATGAAATATCTTAAATGGATCCATTCACATAAAATTGTGTCAAACTCTATCTCTTAAATTCTTCAATTCCAGGTACCATTATGAAATTATTGAAGTTCACAGAATAATCACTTGATTTACTGGAAGTTTTGTGTTGAAAAACAAAAAAAAAGAAATTTATTTTATAAACTTAGTACAATACTGATATAATCATAAATCTATTTATTCATTATTTGGCCAACATTCATAATAACCAGGTTTTTGGGTTTTGGGGTTTTTTGTTTGTTTGTTGTTTGTTTTTGTATTTGTCGGTTTATCTTCCTAGAGAGAAACTTACATTTTACACCATTTGGTGAATGATGGAGCAAAATACTTTGGAGATTTGCTGTCACCTTGGTTTACATACCCTCAAAGATTTCTTTTTGCTTAACTGTATTGAACATTTTATAGAATGAATGAAAGGGCATTTAGAAGGTCATTAATCTTTCATGTATGATGGAAAGCCATGCATCATCTCAATAAATCAATGTTCCTGAAAGACAAAAAAAAAAGAATAAAATGGAGAGCAACTGACACTTTCAACCTCTCATCTGCACACAGAAAAGGAGGTACAAAGCCTGAGAGGTTGCTGCACAAAGTTTTCCCGAACCTATATGCCTGTATTCCGTAGAATACATGTGGACGTAGCCACCTGCTGTGTCTCAGCATCAGATGACTCCCCTTCTGGCCCTGCACAGGAAGTCAGTTTGCTGTCCATCCTTGTGTTTCTCTAGGAACAGTGCCACATAGAGCTTACCAGCAAATGTAACTTAGTAGCCTGGACTCCAGCCAAGGGCCTCAAACTCTAGGAGGTACCAAATTTGACTACTGAACAATACATCTGTAAAACAAATTCAAGAGCCATTCTCAAAGTAGTTATTATTTTATATTACTTGTATAGATTCAAATATACGTATTAGAGGCTGTCGCTGGGTTCTTTGCCTTGTATACACCAGTGTAAAATAACAAAACTCAGTTTCTTTTTCTGACTTATATTTTTCTTCAAGTCTGTAAACAGTCCTGGTCACATTGTTGAAAACACAAGTTAGGGATCTCCCCCGCTCTCTTTCAAATCTGCTGTAACTTCTCACAGAACAATGTTTTTGAGCACTCAGTGTCAAGTTCTTTCTCTAGATTCACACTGAATTGTGAATCTAATTTAGACACACATGGTAAAACTCCAGCTTTCTCATGTTCTTTCTAAAATAAGAAAGCAGCACTGTTGGTGCGTGTTATCCAGGAAATATGCATGGTGCAGGTAACTTGGATAAGCATAGCATACACTGATGAAAATATTTTGGTTTGAATTCATATATACTGAAGGAGACCCCCACCAAATGGGGACTTTCTCCCAGACTCCAGATTAGGCACACAGCACCCCCAAAACTCCTGTTTTCACAGAGAGAAATTTTATTAAGTGGGGAAGAAGAGTCAGAGTGGCTGCTTTCTGACTCAGGCAGGACAGGGAACTGCAGCAAATGACCTTGCAGGTATAATTTTTTTTTCATAAACAACTTTATTTATTCATGACACATTATTTTAAAAAAATCCCATCCCCTGGAAATGAGTTAAAAAAAAATAAACAAAATCCACCTCCCACCTCCTTGTTCCCACTTCCTCCCATTCCCTCCAAATAAAAGGGAAAAAGGTAAAGAAAAAATAAAACAAAACAAAAACACCTGAAAAACAAAAACACCCCAAAACTCCCCAAAACAAAGGTATAATTTTTAAGAGGAGGAAAAAGGGAGGTCTGTGTTAGAATGGGCTACAATGTAGTGGTGTATTTTGTTTGGGCATGTTAATTAGGTGAACCAAAGGGTGCTTTTGATTGCTTGACTTTAATATTTTGATAGCTGGACCTTGGTAGTCAGCCTCAGGAAGAGGAAGTGGCCAGATAAGGGAATAGATCTTGATGAATAGCTTTAGGAATGTAATCTAATGGGTTTTTTTGTTTGTTTGTTTTCTTTTTTTGTTTGTTTGATTTTTGAGATGTGATTTCTCTGTGTAACAGTGCTGGCTGTACTGGAACTCACAGAGATCTGCCTGCCTCTGCCTCCTGAGTGCTGGGATTAAGGGAATGGGCCACCACCACCCAACTTTTGTTGAGTTTTATTTTTTGCAGAGGGTGATGTTACTTTTCCTTTTGTTTTATGGTCTTGCCTTCTTTGCTCTGTTACTGAATATTCTTTTCAGAGATACATCCATCCTAATCCCCAGCATGCACCTGTGAGTGTGTCCTTATCTGGAACATGGCACTCTGCAGATGGGTAAGGTCGAGCTCTTCTCATGAGAGAGCCATCCTGGATTCCCCAGGTCAGGCCAGCATCCTCATGGGGGCTCTCGTGGAGGACAAGAGAACCCTGAAGACTGCTGCAGAAGTTAGGAGGGCAGAGAGGGGAGCTTGGAAGGACGGAATGAGGAAGGTTTTTAGAAGCTGGGGAGCAAGACAAACATCCTCTCAGGAAGCCACCAGGCGCAGGGTCTGACAGCATCTGTGCCAGGACTCTACCTCTAACTCAGTTCTTTTAAGATGCGAAATTTATATCAACTTAGTAGAGACAAGAAGAAACATGCGCAGGCTACTACAGAGTGCTTAAGCACTATAATATGTGCAAAGAATGGTATTAAAATACGCAGAGGACAAAGGTCTTGATTATTATCATTAATGTGAAATGGAACGCATGAACATATGCTAATGGGTTTTGAAAAGACCTCTTGATCAATGCCCCTGCCTCTGTTCTTTAGTCCCTGCTACCATCAGTGGTCAAAGCGTCCCTTTCAAATGTCGACAATTACTTTATTTCTCTGTTCAGAGCCTTCAATAGGCTCCTGAAAAAATCCCAAATCCCAACAACTAACTCTGTAGTGAAAACTAAGAGGAGAGAAAAGCAGTGGGAGCCAGTCTCCTTCCTGAGATGTCCTGTTGTTAGCATATTGCTCACAGCAGCTAGGACTGGTGTGCTTCTGACTCACCTTGTGTAAAGTGCCAGAGCTGCATTCCATTACCAGATACACTTGAGAAGTAGGACAACTCTGCAGTGAGCAGTGCACATAGTAGGACAGCTCTGCAGTGTGCTGCGCACATAGTAGGACAGCTCTGCAGTGTGCCGCGCACATAGTAGGACAGCTCTGTAATGTGCTGCACACATAATAGGACAACTCTGCAGTGTGTTGTGCACATAGTAGGACAACTCTGCAGTGAGCAGTGCACATAGTAGGACAACTCTGCAGTGAGCAGTGCACATAGTAGGACAACTCTGCAGTGAGCAGTGCACATAGTAGGACAGCTCTGCAGTGAGCAGTGCACATAGTAGGACAGCTCTGCAGTGAGCAGTGCACATAGTAGGACAGCTCTGCAGTGAGCAGTGCACATAGTAGGACAACTCTGCAGTGAGCAGTGCACATAGTAGGACAGCTCTGCAGTGAGCAGTGCACATAGTAGGACAGCTCTGCAGTGTGCTGCGCGCATAGTAGGACAGCTCTGCAGTGTGCTGCACACATAGTAGGACAGCTCTGCAGTGAGCAGTGCACATAGTAGGACAACTCTGCAGTGAGCAGTGCACATAGTAGGACAGTTCTGCAGTGTGCTGCGCGCATAGTAGGACAGCTCTGCAGTGTGCTGCACACATAGTAGGACAGCTCTGCAGTGTGCTGTTCACATAAGATGGTGCATATGAAAGATAACTGCGCAAATTAGTATCCATCTCAGACGTCAGCTTCAGTATTGAGCTCAACCAACTGATGAGTTTCTGTTTACTGTAACTAATGCAATTAATTACAATATTTAGATTTTTAATTATTGAACTTTAGTTGCATAATACTTTCTATGTACTGTCATGAACTATTTTCAGACTTCATGTCTCATTTATGTTAATTGAACAGTGTAATTGTTACTAGATTTAATAAAATTTTAATTTTATCCAAGCATCTTAAGCTAGCTAGTCTGATTCTTTAGTAAAATAGATATTAAAGAAGGAACTGGGTCATCAGAATTTAATTAAGTTATATGGCATGGCCAGGGAACCAGAGTCATTTTTAGGTTGGCTAGATCTCTACCTCTCTCCCGCATGGATCATTTGTGATTAGGGCCTTAAAGCAACTCCACTGCGCTTTCAGAAAGTCCGGAGACTGATCGATGCTGAGCAGAATGTCCAGAAGCCACAGTGGCACTTTGTTTTACAAGGTTGTAGTACTGCGGAGAAAACTGTGTGACCTCCCCACACAGCATGGGAAGCCCACAGCCAGGAGCAGGCATGGGGGACTTAGAGACAGTGAACTATAGATGAGGACGCAGCACCCCCTGCATCCTGTTGCTATTGTCTCTGGGCAGCAAGAACAGTGCTGGAAGTGTCACTGCTGCCAAAAGCAGGTGATCAAGAAAGAACTAACCTTCCCCAGCAGTTAGCTTCAGATCACCTTGGTCCATCGGCTATGTCATGTCTGTCTGTCTGTCTGTCTGTCTGTCCGTGTAAAGACTGAGAGGAAACAGCAGAAAAAAGCTTGCAAGAAGTAATTGATGTTCTGAATCCTGGCACTTTACCATTTAAGCAGAGTTGGAGAAGTGAGTCAGCGACAGAAGTCTGAAATTCTACTCCAGTCTCTACATATTCAAGCAATCCAATTAAGAATTCACTCTCTCATAAGCCTTTGTTAGGTTGGCATCCCAGAAGACTCTTACCTAAAAGTTATGTTCTTGGAATTTGATGTGCATCCTTCCTAAACACCGAAGGGCAGTTTTCTGCATGTGCACACTCAGCCTTCATGACATAGGTGCACCGAGCGCATGAAGCACCGCCCCATGGAAGGCTGAGTCGCTGACTGCAGTCACACACTGGAGATGACCAGGGAGACTCAGGGCAGGTCACTCACATTCTTTGTGGGAATGACCTGCATAAAGCACAAGTTTTATTTTATATGTTAAAATTCAGAAATGTCAAAGAGCCTGAAGCAGCTCACATCAAAGACTGGAGGATCTCAGCAAAATCCTTGTGTTAGAAAAAAGTTTTTTTAAAAAAAGTTTATATAATGCCCACTTAAGGGTTAGAAATGAGATTTAAAAAATATTTCCATTATTTTATTTATCTCCGCCATAGCATCTTCCACTATAGGCAGTAGGTGCTAGAAGGATGAATTTGTCTAGATGATTTCAGAATTGGTAGGAAAAACAGTTTAAAGAATAGGTGTGTACATGAATAAAGCTACCACTTCCTATGACATATACAAGGGTCACATGCCCCCTGACCCAGGGAACAAAATGCTTAGCGTCTAGACAAGTATCCCATATCCTAAAGCTGTGCATATGTAAATGATCATGTTTGTTTTGAAAGATAATTATGTGCTGATATTCATAGGCCATACTTAACATGGGTAAACTCTCTCTCTTATAATCCACTCCCTCATTCTAGAAGAGTCCATCTTAGCACTTGAATTCCATGCTAACCTTAAAACACTAGTAATTCACTGGTTAATGAGATCAGAAGTTCAATCCACACACCAGTGTTAGATTTGAATTGGAAGCACCTCTATGAACTTGTTTGAAAATCCTTCTTTAAAAAAGATGCCTGTCACTGGAAAGTCCTAGACTAAGTGAGTAGCCACTCCTGGCACCGAGATAGTGATCTTTGGTATTGTTTCTCTTGAAAGAGACCAGGGATCTTCACAGTAATCATTAACTTCTATGGGAAAAGTTGCATGCAAACTTGCAACATACTGACATACTGGAGACAGAGTAAAGCTATGGCTGCACAGGCCCAAACTCAGTAGCCAACTTAAACTGGGTAAGGAAGGACATCTTGAGCACCAGTAAGATAACTGCACTGAACCTCAGCAAAAATGCCTACATCCGCCAGCTAACATAGTAAAGCAGCAGCACTCACCGATGCCCCAGGAGAGTGCGAGTGAAGTATATTGTGTTAAACATAAAGGGAAATTAGATCTACGTATTCAACCTATCCCTTCTAAATTGAACTTTGTGGTTATACTAGATAAGAAGTGGAACTTCTTGGTAGACATAAATTGCTGAGAAATGTTATACTTTATACATTATAAGATGTGTAATATACATTATAAAATTTTATAGAGATTTATAGATAAAATTGTATGTTAAATTTTCAATCTATTTCAGTATTTAAGGTTAAAGTTTTTTTTTTTTTTTGTGTGTGTGTGTGTGTGTGTGTGTGTGTGTGTGTGTGTGTGTGTGTTTATGCACATGTCCATGTGGGCACACCCATGAGAAAGAGAACGAACACAAATGTCCTTGGGTACATTGTAGAGGTCAGAAGGTAACCTCAAATGTCCTTCACCATTGAGATGGTCTTTGTTGTACACCACTGCACACAGGCTAGGGGGCCAGTGGGCTTCCTGGGATCCTCCTGTCTCAGCTTCATGCCTCCCTAGGACAGTAGGATTATAGTGACTTGTACTAGTGTCTAGCTCCTATGTGACTATTAAGGACTTGAACTTAGGTTCTTTTTTTTTTTTTTGAAACATGTAAGATCTTATTTTATTTTCTTGTTGTGTATTTTCTTTTTGATTTTTTTGAACTTAGGTTCTTTTGATTGCTCCTGAGTCATATTCCCAGTTCCTAGACAAAGTTTTGTTTATTTGTTATGGTTCTTTGGGGTTTTTTGGTGGTTCTTTTCACCAGACAGGGTTTCTCTGTTGGCTGTCCTGGAACTAGTCCTTGTAGACCAGGCTGGCCTAGAACGCACAGAGATCTGCCTGCCTCTGCCTCCCGAGTGCTGGGATCAAAGGTGTGCACCATACTTAGCCTGGCCTTGGGCAAGATTTTAAAGGATCTGTGACTGGCTGTGAGTGAACTGCTATGAGATCCAGTGTATTCTAGTGACTGCTGTGAGATCCAGTGTATTCTAGTGACTGCTGTGAGATCCAGTGTATTCTAGTGACTGCTGTGAGATCCAGTGTATTCTAGTGACTGCTGTGAGATCCACTGTATTCTAGTGACTGCTGTGAGATCCAGTGTATTCTAGTGACTGCTGTGAGATCCACTGTATTCTAGTGACTGCTGTGAGATCCACTGTATTCTAGTGATCTGTACTCAAAGAACCTAATAGCTAACACAGTGATTGGAAGGGCTGTACTCAAAGATACATTTTTAGACCTTTTTTTTCTTTTGAACAGGGTGTATATGGTCCATATTCCCCTGACGAATGCATCTCTTTACCTGTTTATACAAGTGCCGAGAGGGATCGTGTGGTGACCAACATCGATGTTCCCTGTGGAGGCAACCAGGACCAGTGGATCCAGTGTGGGGCAGCGCTTTTTCTTAAAAATCAATAAATCGGAGGCAACACAGGACAATTTAGCAAAGTGACATTTATGGCAAAGTTTTACACGGAACATGTAGTCAGTTGGAAATGTTAGTTCAGAGTATCTGTAGTTAGTTTTTCTTGTTATTGATCTCCTTGGGTTCTTATTTTAATAAATGTGTAATACCAGCACTGTGTACCTTAAAGAGCAGGGAATTTGGTGGCATTAGCTGTTTTTATGAAAAATGTGCTTTTTCAGGAATTGAATTATTTAAAGTTTAAAGTACTATATTTAAGAAATCAATAATGTTTTAGGTATTTTGTATAATTGCATCTGCTTATTTTAGTCTTCTGTGGTTTTAAATATGTGTACCACTCTCCTTTTAGGCATTGAACACTGTGCAAAGGCATAATGAATGAATTATCTTAACAATTAAACATGTCACTTCATTGTATATATTACATGATATCATCATCATCATTTATTCCCTGACAGTGCTAAGCAGGCATGGGCAGCCTGTTTATGGCAGTTCTCCAGTTGTTCCTACCTTGGGCAGTCCTAGATGCTTGTGTTATTGTCATACCCAAAGTTCCACAGTCTTCCTCTATGCTGTCTGTCTATCCAGTGTTCTTTGTGCCTTCCTCTTCACCTTATCCCATGCGCTCCTCCACGCAATGCTATCTTTGGGTATCTGCCGTCATTCATTCTCATAACATGACCAAAGTATCTCAAGTGCTGTCGCTGTATCCTGTAGTTTACTTGCTTCTGTAGATGGAGATGTTTCTTAATGTCATCATTGCCTGTCTCTTCTTGTGACACCTAGAATCCTCCTGAGACCTGCCATCTCAAACACATTCAGTCACTGTTCCGAGGAGCGTTTCATTGTCCAGGTTTCAGAGTTGTAAAGAAGTCAGCTCAAGACGACTTTACTGTAATTTTGTTGTTGTTGTTGTTGTTATGTCTCTTGCTGACCAAACCTTTCCTAGTGCCTGGAACTCAGCCCTCACTATCCCTATCCACTCTTGACATCTGAAATAGTTCCCTCCTTTGAACTGAGGTTTTCTCCCAGAGAGACAAAGTTGACTGTTTGCTTGAGGTTCTGATTTTTTATTACAATGTTAGAATCCTTGTGTGCCCTTCCCATGTGTTGTATCTCAGTCTGCTCGATGTTTGCTTTCATAGAAGGTTCTCACTGACTTCCACCACTCTACTGACCATGGCCTGCAGCTCATGTGGACTTTCAGCAAGTAGTGCTGTATCGTCGGTGAAACACAAGTTACTGATTCGCACACACCTACCTGCATGCCTGTCTGCTCATCCTCCAGGGCTGTTGCTATTGTTAATTCCAGAAACATATTAAAGAGCAGTGGTGAGAGGACACATCCCTGCATCACTCCTACGACTGTCTTAAACTCATCACTTAGTTCTCCACAGACTTTGACTGATGCAAAGGTGTCTTTATAGGCATTATTTAGTATTTTTAGGAGTTTCTCTGGGTGCCTGCATAACCTCATTGTTTCCCAAATTCCTTTCCTCCAGATGCTATCAAATGCCTTCTTAAAGTTGATGTAACAAACATGTAAGTCTTTTCCAAATTCTTCGTATTTTCTACCAGTTACCTCAAAGTGAAGACCTGATCAATTGTGCTCCTGTTAGCCCTGAGTCCGCACTGGGCCTTTGCTAGGTTTCCTCGGTTCAGCCCTTGCTCCTTTGCAGGATAATGGAGGAGACTTGCTGCTACGGAACAACAATTAATGCTTCTGTAATTTGCTTTCATTCTGTGGGAATCACTTTGTGTTCCCATATCTCTCTGAAGAGTCTGAGAAGTGCCTCACACCACGATCCTATTGTAGCCACCTCCAGCTCCTCCATTGTGATGTTAGATCTGAGTTTTGAAGAATAAAGATTCAAAATACATTTTGTTTGGAATGCTTACACATGCACACACACGTAGGAGTTATGGGCAGAAATTGAAGTTTGACTGTAAGTTAAATGTTAAAAATTGCTTGGATTTGATTTTGAGACTTTCTTTTCTAATTCCCAAAGAGAGATGGGGGCTCATCCGAGAGACCACAGAACTCATTGCGTTCTGTGCACCAGGCACTTCCATTTTATGTCCATGCACTCATTTCCGTTTTACAAAGGTGAAAGTGTGAGTAGATTATTTGCTGCTCATTTGAAAAGGCGTGAACACATGGAGTCCCTTCGGGAAAGAGCGCACAAGAGAGGCAAGACTGCAGCAGCACTTTGTAACACATGGTTTGTGTTTTTTAAGATCACTGGGTGTCGTAGAACATGCCATTAATCATTGAGGCTGAGTTGGGAGCATCAGTTTCAAGGCTAGCCTAGGCTACAAGGGGAGAGCCCGTATCAACAGGCTGTCTGCCTCACCTTGGTTTTAATTACATATGTGTGTGTATGTATCACTGTCCTGTCTTGGAGTTTATGCATTTGTGGACTCAATGGTGACTGTTTTTAGACAACTCAATCACCAAATTTGTTTCAAAATAATTTTAGACAGCTCTCCTAAATCAACCTCAGCCTCAAAAGGTTGAGTTTATTGAGTAAGGTAGTTGAGATGACTAGACAGACAAAGAACACCAAAAATGCTCCAGCAAAGGCAGAGAGAGTCCCTGGAGCGCATCCTGGGGCCACATCTTCAAGAAGGGAACAGTTGTGTGTACTTCTGGAGTTAAAACCTTTTGCTGCTTTCTAACTGCCTTGCTGTGTATTATGAAGCTGGGTTCTCTAACATGTCAGCTTTAAACAAAAGCATTGTGAAGAGGTGAATTTCCTTACAAGCAGTCGGGACCTCTATGGCATTAAATAGAAGGAGCCCAATTAGGCTTCAAACACTCAGGGACATCTAAAGTTCATTCAGATATTGAAACAGAAATTTTCTTATTGAGAGCTAAATGTATTCTAATATTTATTTGGTGGAAGGACAAAAAGTAAACCCAAGTAGGGGGGGCAGGAAGCCAAGGAAGCCTATTGAGAACTGTCTGGACCTACACCGGTACTTCTTTGCACATAGATATAATTGTCAGGCTATATATTTAACAGAAAACCAACCACTGGCCCAAATGTTATTCTCCAATCATTTATTAGTTCTGGTTATGTGATGTCTAAATGTACTAAATATGTCAAAGTCCAGCACTGTGAGCCAGGTGGTGGCACACACAGTCACAGCATTTAGAGGTTAAGAGTAAGGTTCCAGATTCAAGACTAACATGGGCTCCACAGTGCAACTTTACCAAAAGTAAATTAAATAAAAGGGTGATAAGTTTCAGACTAATCTTTAATGTGCCTCTTTTCTTAGAAGTGGATCTCTTAATGGTTAGAAAAAAGAATGCAAGCTGGGAACTGGGGAGATGGCCTTGTCAGAACAGGGCCACACAAGTAGTAGGATATAAGTCCCATCCCCAGCACCCGTGTAAATTCAGGCACAGCCATGTTTGCCTATAGTCCCAGCCTGGGACTTCAGAGGAAGGAGGACCCCTGCGGTGTACTGGCCAC